>NW_006777228.1:2204488-2206670 GCF_000442215.2 Lipotes vexillifer
TACCCTGCATCGGCAGGCGGACTCTCAACCATTGCACCACCAGGGAAGCCTCCTTTTTTTATGGATAATTTTTAACCACTTTTAAGACATCATAATGTAATTTGAATTTAATGCTCCTGAGATTTGATAATAATTAAAACTTACAAGAAATAGCATATTAAGGTATTGTGGTAGAAGTAGATGATAATTACTGTTATTTTATAAAATTGAAACTGAGACAAATATATTTGTAATGAAGCCGTTAGATCACAGAGAATTAAAAAGTTAGTAATGAAATTGAGTAGGATTCACTAAGATTTTATTTCATTAAGATTTTATTTATCATAAATTTTATAATAACAAATATGACAGGAGCTTAGGGTATCACCTTAGGTCTCCATATTATAATGGCTACGGTAAATTGCCTTGACAGTCTCCCTCAAGTTTACCAGTATGAAAATATATGGAATTAAAATAACAGACTAAAACAAACATATACATATTTGCTTACTTCTAGGTAGATAACTGCACAACGACATATTTAACACTTAACTGCAAAAAATTGCTATATTGTAAAGAGAGGAACATTTTGGTTTTAGCAATTTTTTAAAATCAAAGCTGTACATGTACATAGTTGTAAAAATCAAACAGTCCTTATAATTTAAAAAAGGGCTTACAATGAAAAACCAGGATGCCCTAATAAACTCCTAGTCTGATTCTCAGTACAAAATATTCCTTTTGATTTTATGCCATCTTCCTAAATAATATTCTTATAGACGTATTTCTAATTTTTTTTGAAATAACTCATGATATTTGGACTTTTTGAATAGGCTGCTAATAAGGCTTGAAACATAGGCAGATATGCTTAATAAATGGTGTATTTATTTTACATTATATTGCATGATGTGTGCAACGTTTCACGTGATATGTTGACTGGGCTGCGCCACCCACCCAATATTTTCAGTCAGTGTCCTCCATTAGCTATGCATATTTCAATGCGCTGTGAAAAACTGGAATGAGTAGAGTGTATTAAGCAGCATTTTATCAGTCCCTGCACGTGTGTTTATGATGCATTGCCTCAGATAAATTGTGACTTTGATTGATGTTCACTATATAAATCTGCACATTTAGCATACCCCAGGATAAGTAGTCAGGGGGAGAAGAGACTGTAGAAATGTAGAATAAAAATTACCTATGTTTTATGTCTGCGTGTATAAGGTGGAGAATGCTCTTTTCTGACCACTTCTCCTATATAAATACATTCATTGCTTTCTTCCATCCTCTGAATATAACAATATTTTATGTCTAATTAATTGTCAGTGTTTACAGTATCATAATTCTATTAATACTGTCGGTAACTAAGCAAAGCAGTGCACTATGATTCCATTTCCTGTCTTACCATATCCTTGTTCTCTTCTGCCAATAAAAATTGCATCCTTTTAGGATTTTCTTAGTTTTTAATAGTTCTTTCATGATTTAAGTCTCTAATTTTTATTAAAATTCTTAAAGCATTTCTCAAAATGATAACTCATATTAGGAAGCATTCCTTCTAGCACCTTCTATCCTTCTGGCTGACTGCCCTGTTAGCCTGTTGCCAAGCAGTTATCCTGGCAACTCTTTCATCATTTTCTTAGAATCTTTATGCCTCTTTCTGGTGTCGGATTATCTCATTCCTATATCCCTTGTCTAGCTCTTAATTTATTTATGTATGTACTTTGGTGGAGTAGATCCTCAAATAGTTTCCTGAAAAGAAAACATTAGTGGACTTCCCTGGTGCCGCAGTGGTTAAGAATCTGCCTGCCAACGCAGGGGACATGGGTTCGAACCTTGGTCTGGGAAGATCCCACATGCCACGGAGCAGCTAAGCCCATGTGCCACAACTACTGAGCCTGTGCTCTAGAGCCCGCGAGCCACAACTACTGAAACACACGCACCTAGAGCCTGTGCTCCGCAACAAGAGAAACCACTGCAGTGAGAAGCCCATGCATCTCAATGAAGAGTAGTCCCCTCTCACCACAACAACTAGAGAAAGACCACACGCAGCAATGAAGACCCAACACAGCCAAAAATAAATACATAAAATAAATATTTTTTTAAAAAATAAAAAAGAGGGGCTTCCCTGGTGGCGCAGTGGTTGAGAGTCTGCCTGCCGATGCAGGGGACGCAGGTTCGTGCCCCGGGCTGGGAAGATCCCACATGCCGC
>NW_006777228.1:2209195-2219767 GCF_000442215.2 Lipotes vexillifer
AAAAAAAAAAAAAAAAAAAAAAAGTTACTTTACCAAGTTATAGATAGAGAAAAGAGTAAAAGAATCACCCCATTCCTTAATGCCTTACTTATTACTTATTTTGTTTGTTTACTTGTTTCCTTTATTGTATAGGATGTTTGCCCAATGCTACATGGGGTAAATTGAAG
This sequence comes from Lipotes vexillifer, assembly GCF_000442215.2. Taxonomy (NCBI): domain Eukaryota; kingdom Metazoa; phylum Chordata; class Mammalia; order Artiodactyla; family Lipotidae; genus Lipotes; species Lipotes vexillifer. The sequence continues at coordinate 2,209,363 of NW_006777228.1, forward strand.
GGTGTTAAGTTTTCAATTTTGGGAGAAACTCTAACCAGGATTAATACATTTTCATTTTAAGAAATCAACCCAACTGTATTCGACAGGGTCTTCCTGTTGTTTAAAGACCAAAGTCTAGCAGATTTCGGGCTATATATTTTCACAGTAAATTTTAGTGCTCGTAAATATGGCTTTGCAGTGATGTTTTGTAGACTGGGCCTAGTTATTGATAACTTGATCTTGTAAATTAGGAGACAAAGAATTTGTATTATTCTAGTAGGAAGATGGTGCTAAATCTGTTGTCATAAAACTAAGAAGAGGTCCTCTCACATACTAAGTTGCAAAATTAATTGATGTCAACTTTTAGCCCGGGTTCCAGGAGAGAGCAAAAGAGACTATGTCTCTGACTCTTTCTATGGAGTCACAAACACAGGGCATTCTAAATAAAATAGGTATTTGAACGTTTGTAGCATTAGGCAGGTGGACAAAAACAAAAAGAAGTTACCAAAGAAAGGTCTTCGACTGTATCTTTGTTATCAAGGTATCAAGGGGCATAAAAAAGCTGTAGTGATGATAAAGCTGTTTACTGTGGTTAAATTGTAGATTAATACTCTGTAGCTCTCTGCACAAAGGGTTGGTGACTTTTTAACCATAGTCTCCTGGCCTAAAAATGTATAAGTCTGCATTGTCCAAAATAGTAGCCACAGCCAGATGTATAATTTAATAATTTAATGAATAATTATTGAATTAAATATTAGGACCTAAGTCACATTAGCCACATTTCCAGTGTTTGATATTTTAAAGTTGTTGATTCTTCTACCACCCCTTCAACGAACATATATTCAGTTCAACTCAAATGCAAATCTCAGTGTTTGTTTTTTATATCTGTTTACTTGAATGAGTTTTGATAATGCAGTACACAATGTAACCACCACCCAAAACAAGATATAATGTTCATTACTGCCTGAAGTTACCTCATGCCAGTAGTGTGCTGGGGTCAGCTAGTACTGGCTTATCAGAACCAACTGTTATTTCAGGGATTTGAAAGCACGTTATTAAACAGGGCTAACATTAACAAAATTAAATTATATAATCTTATAATTAAATAAATTATGTATTTTAAAGAGAATAGGCTAAATGTATTGATTCCTAATTATTTTACTATATTTTACTGTTATCTGTGTTTGTGAGGTGATTTATGTCTACTGTATCTGTGGAGGAAGCACATATAACATGCCACTGTGCATCTCTTCTCAACTCCACAGTCAGTAACAGGACTTTGCTAGTTTGAAGTTAGTGCTAAAGCTGATGAAGTTTTGGCTTAATGAATATATTTTACACGAAGGTGGAGTAGCTCATAGGAGATCACATACCAGATTTAATGACAATAAATTTATTGGAAAGAGAGTTAGCAGAGAGGGATGCAACGCTTTTTGTCCAGTCATGGTTGAAAGCAATCATAGGTTACCAGCAGATACAAGAGTTCAGAAAACATCAGCAAAATCGTTTGGTTGGCTCTATAAAATGGACAGTAAAGATCATTGTAGCTTTCATTATGTGTAAATGTTGCTACACATTTCTATGTCAGTAGAATTTATGATAAACTTACATACATACACATGTACTTTGAAAGTTAAACATTTGCCAGCACACCACTGCTTATGACTCTTTTCTGTATCTCCCAACCCTAGAGGCAAACACATTCTTAACATTCTGAATTCTATTACCATAAATTAATTTTGCCTGTTGTTGGACATGCAATATGCAGTGTATTTGTGTGTGTCTGTGTGTATGTGTAAGTGTGTATAAGGGTCTGTCTGCCTATGCCTTTGTCTAGTTTCTTTCACTCAACATTTAAAAATTCCATTCATGTTGTATTAGGGATTTGTTTCTTTCCATTGCTGAAAAGTATCACATCATATGAATGTATCTCCTGTTGATGTGCATTTAGGTGGTTTTTAGCTATTAGGAATGAAGTTGCTACTATAAACATTTTGTACATGCCAAATAGAATTTCTTTTTAAAATTTTTTATTGAAGTATAGTTGATTTACAATATTGTGTTAGATTAGGTGTACAGCAAAGTGATTCTGTTTATATATATGAAGAGAGAGATTTTATTTATATATAATATAGATGGATAGATATTTTCAAATTATTTTTCATCTATTTTCAAATTATTTTTCATCTTAGGTTATTACAAAATATTGAATATTGTTCCCTGTGTTATATAGTAAATTCTTGTTACTTATCTATTTTGTGTATAGTAGTTTGTATCTGTTAATCACACACTCCTAATTTATCCCTTCCTCCTCCCTTTTCCCTTTGATAACCATAAATTTGTTTTCTATGTTTGTGAGACTGTTTCTGGTTTGTTTATAGATTCATTTGTATGAGTTTTTAGATTCCACATATAAATAATATCATATAATATTTGTCTTTCATTGTCTGACTTCTGTTAGTATGGTATTCTCTAGGCCCACCCACATTGCTGCAAATGGCAATATTTCATTCTTTCTTATGGCTGAGTAATATTCCATTGTATGTGTGTATGTGTGTGTGTGTGTATACATACCACACACACACACACACACACACACACACACACACCCCACATCTTCTTAAACCAATAGTCTATGGGCACTTGGGTTATTTCCATATCTTGACCATTATAAATAAATAGTACTGCTATTGAACTACTATTGAATAGTAGTGAACATTGGAATGCATCTATCTTGTTGATTAGTGTTTTTGTTTTTTTCAGATATATGCCCAGGAGTGGGATTGCTGGATCATATAGTAGCTCTGTTTTCAGTTTTTAAAGGAATCATCATACTGTTTTCCATAGTGGTTACACAAATTTACATTCCTAGCAACAGTGTAGGAAGGTTCTCTTTTCTCCACACCCTCTCCAGTATTTATTATTTGTGGACTTTTTGATCATGGCCATTCTGACCACTGTGAGGTGATATCTCATTATAGTTTTGATTCACATTTCTCTAATAATTAGCGACACTGAATATTTTTTCATGTGTCTCTTGGCCATATCTATGTCTTCTTTGGAGAAATGTCTATTTAGGTCTTCTGTCCACTTTTTGTTTGGGGTTTTGTTTTGTTTGGTTTTGGTATGGAGTTGTATGCACTGTTTGTATATTTTCAAAATTAACCCCTTGTCAATCACATCCCTTGCAAATATTTTGTCCCATTCAGTACATTCTTTTCGTTTCATTGATGGTTTCCTTTGCTATGCAAAAGCTTTTTATTTTGATTAGGTCCCATTTGTTTACTTTTGCTTTTATTAATTTTGCCGCAGGAGCCTAATCTAAAAAAATATTGCTGTGATTTATGTCTGAAAATGTTTTCCCTTCGTTCTCTTCTAGGAGTTTTATGGTGTCACGTCTTATATTTAGGTCTTTACACAATTTGGGTTAATTTTTATATATTGTGTGAGGGAGTATTCTAATTTCATTGATTTACATGAGGCTGTCCAGCTTTCCCAGTACCAAGTGGGGAAGAAACTTTCTTTTTACATTGTATACCCTTGCCTCCTCTGTCATAGATTAATTGATCATAGGTAGGTGGGTTTACTTCTGATCTCTCTGTTCTGTTCCAGTGGTCCATATGTCTGTTATTTTTTGTGTGTGTGTTTTGTTTTGTTTTTATTTTTGCTAATAATACCATGCTGTTTTGATTACTGTAGCTTTGTAGTATTGTCTGAAGTCTGGGAGGGTTATTCCTTCTGCTTTGTTCTTTTTCCTTAGGATTGCTTTGGCAATTCTGGGTCTTTTGTTCCATAAAAATTTTAAGATTATTTGTTCGAGTTCTGTGAAAAATGCAATGAGTAATTTGATAGGGATCACATTAAATCTGTAGATTGTTTTTGGATAGTATGGCCATTTTATTAATATGAATTCTTACAATCTAAGAGCATTGGATAACTTTACATTTCTTTGAATCACAATCAGTTGGCTTTATCAGTGTGTTATAGTTTTGAGTACATAGTTCTTTCACATCCTTGGTTAGGTTTATTCCTAGGTATTTTATTTTTTTGACACAATTTTAAACAGGAGTGTTTTTACTTTTCCTTTCTGATATTTCATTCTGATATTTCACTGTTACACTAACAGTGAATATCCTGCCAACTTTCTGAATTAACTTATTAGTTTAATAGTTATTATGTGGAGCCTTTTAGGTTTTCTATATGGAGTATCATGTCATCCTCCTAATGACAATTTTACCTCTTTCCTTCCAATTTGGATACCTTTTATTTCCAGAGAGAATTTCTTTATAGTTGATAAATCAAAATGTTACCTAAAAAAGTAAAACCAGTAAGGAATATGAAAAAAACAAAAAAGAAAAATGCTCACCTATTTGGATATAAAAATACATACCTAAGTTGTGAACAACAAAACAATATATATATTTTTGACTTTTTGTCGTTGTTTTATATAAGAGCATATATATATATAATATATGTGTGTGTATGTATGTGTGTATATATACACACATACATACAAGCTTCACATATCACTTAGAAAACCGGACATAATTCAGTGAATGACTATTTTTTATTTTTATTTATTTATTTTTAACATCTTTATTGGAGTATAATTGCTTTACAATTATGTGTTAGTTTCTGCTTTATAACAAAGTGAATCAGCTATACATATACATGTATCCCTATATCTCCTCCCTCTTGAGTCTCCCTCCCACCCTCCTTATCCCACCCCTCTAGGTGGTCACAAAGCACCGAGTTGATCTCCCTGTGCTATGTGGCTGCTTCCCATTAGCTATCTATTTAACATTTGGTAGTGTATATATGTCCATGCCACTCTCTCACTACATCCCAGCTGAACCGTCACCCTCCCCGTGTGCTCAAGTCCATTCTCTACTTCTGTGCCTTTTTTCCTGTCCTGGTCCTAGATTCTTTAGAACAATTTTTTTTTTTTTTTTAGATTCCATATATATGTGTTAGCATATGGTATTTGTTTTTCTCTTTCTGACTTACTTCACTCTGTATGAGAGACACTAGGTCCATCCATCTCACTACAAATAACTCAATTTTGTTTCTTTTTATGGCTGAGTAATATTCCATTTTATATATATGCCACGTCTTTATCCATTCATCTGTTGATGGACACTTAGGTTGCTTCCATGTCCTGGCTATTGTAAATAGAGCTGCAATGAACATTGTGGTACATGACTCTTTATGAATTATGGTTTTCTCAGGGTATATGCCAGTAGTGGGATTCCTGGGTCATCCAGTAGTTCTATTTTTAGTTTTTTAAGGACCCTCCATACTGTTCTCTATAGTGGCTGTATCAATTTACATTCCCAACAGCAGTGCAAGAGGGTTCCCTTTTCTCCAGACCCTCCAGAGCATTTACTCTTTGTAGATTTTTTGATGATGGCCATTCTGACCGGTGTGAGGTGATACCTCATTTTAGTACTGATTTGCTTTTCTCTGATGATCAGTGATGTTGAGCATCCTTTCATGTGTTTGTTGGCAATCTGTATATCTTCTTTGGAGAAATGTCTATTTAGGTCTTCTGCCCATTTTTGGATTAGGTTTTTGTTTCTTTGATATTGAGCTGGATGAGCTCTTTGTAAATTTTGGAGATTAATCCTTTGTCAGTTGCTTCATTTGCATATATTTTCACCCATTCTGAGGGTTGTCTTTTGTTTATGGTTTCCTTTGCTGTGTAAAAACTTTTAAGTTTCATTAGGTCCCATTTGTTTATTTTCGTTTTTATTTCCATTTCTCTAGGAGGTGGGTCAAAAAGGATCTTGCTCTGATTTATGTCATAAAGTGTTCTGCCTATGTTTTCCTCTAAGAGCTTTATAGTGTCTGGCCTTATATTTAGGTCTTTAATCCATTTTGAGTTTATTTTTTTGTACGGTATTAGGGAGTGTTCTAATTTCATTCTTTTACATGTAGCTGTCCAGTTTTCCCAGCACCACTTATTGAATAGGCTGTCTTTTCTCCACTGTATATTCTTGCCTCATTTATCAAAATCAAGGTGACCATATGTGTGTGGGTTTATATCTGGGCTTTCTATCCTGTTCCTTTGATCTATCTTTCTGTTTTTGTGCCAGTACCATACTGTCTTGATTACTGTAGCTTTGTAGTGTAGCCTGAAGTCTGGGAGCCTGATTCCTCCAGCTCTGTTTTTCTTTCACAAGATTGCTTTGGCTACTCAGGGTCTTTTGTGTTTCCATACAAATTGTGAAATATTTGGCTCAAGTTCTGTGAAAAATGCCAGTGGTAGATTGTTAAGGATTGCATTGAATCTGTAGCTTGCTTTGGGTAGTGTAGTCATTTTCAAAATGTTGATTCTTCCAATCCAAGAACGTGGTATATCTCTCCATCTGTTTGTATCATCTTTAATTTCTTTCATCAGTGTCTTATAGTTTTCTGCATAGAGATCCTCTGTCTCCTTGGGTAGGTTTATTCCTAGGTGTTTTATTCTTTTTGTTGCAGTGGGAAATGGGAATGTTTCCTTAATTTCTCTTTCAGATTTTTCATCACTCGTGTATAGGAATGCAAGAGATTTCCATGCATTAATTTTGTATCCTGCTACTTTACCGAATTCATTGATTAGTTTTAGTAGTTTTCTGGTAGCATCTTTAGGATTCTCTATGTATAGTATCATGTCATCTGCAAACAGTGACAGTTTTACTTCTTCTTTTCCTATTTGGATTCCTTTTATTTCTTTTTCTTCTCTGATTGCTGTGGCTAAAACTTCCAAAACTATGTTGAATAATAGTGGGGAGAGTGGACAACCTTGTCTTCTTCCTGATCTTAGGAGAAATGGTTTCTGTTTTTCACCATTGAGAATGATATTGGCTGTGAGTTTGTCATATATGGCCTTTATTATGTTGAGGTAAATTCCCTCTATGCCTACTTTCTGGAGGGTTTTTATCATAAATCGGTGTTGAATTTTATCAAAAGCTTTTTCTGCATCTATTGAAATGATCATATGGTTTTTCACCTTCAGTTTGTTAATATGGTTTATCACATTGATTGATTTGCACATATTGAAGAATCCTTGCATTCCTGTGATAAACCCCACTTGATCATGGTGTATGATCCTTTTAATGTGCTGTTCGATGCTGTTTGCTAGTATTTTGTTGAGGATTTTTGCAACTGTATTCATCAGTGATATTGGCCTGTAGGTTTCTTTTTTTGTATTATCTTTTTCTTGTTTTGGTATCAGGGTGATGGCGGCCTCATAGAATGAGTTTGGGAGTGTTCCTCCCTCTACTATATTTTGGAAGAGTTTGAGAAGGATAGGTGTTAGCCCTATCTAAATGTTTGATAGAATTCTCCTGTGAAGCCATCAGGTCCAGGGCTTTTGTTTATTGAAAGATTTTTAATCACAGTCTCAATTTCAGTGCTTGTGATTGGTCTGTTTATTTTTTCTATCTCTTCCTGGTTCAGTCTCAGAAGGTTGTGGTTTGCTAAGAATTTGTCAGTTTCTTCCAGGTTGTCCATTTTATTGGCATAAAGTTGCTTGTAGTAATGTCTCATGATCCTTTGTGTTTCTGCTGTCAGTTGTTACTTCTCCTTTTTCATTTCTAATTCTATTGATTTAAGTCTTCTCCCTTTTTTTCTTGATGAGTCTGGCTAATGGTTTATCAATTTTGTTTATCTTCTCAAAGAACCAGCTTTTAGATTTACTGATCTTTGCTATTGTTTCCTTCATTTCTTTTTCATTTATTTCTGATCTGATCTTTGTGACTTCTTTCCTTCTGCTAACTTCGGGGTTTTTCTGTTCTTCTTTCTCTAATTGCTTTAGGTGTAAGGTTAGCTTGTTTATTTGAGATGTTTCTTGTTTCTTGAGGTAAGATTGTATTGTTATATACTTCCCTCTTGGAACTGGTTTTGCTGCATCCCATAGGTTTTGGTTCATTGTGTTTTCATTTGTTTCTAGGTATTTTTTGATTTTCTCTTTGATTTCTTCAGTGATCTCTTGGTTATTTAGTAGTGTATTATTATTATTATTTTTTTAATTCTTATTTTTAGTAGTGTATTATTTAGCCTCCATGTATTTTTATTTCTTACAGATGTTTTCCTGTAATTGATATCTAGTCTCATAGCATTGTGGATGGAAAAGATGCTTGATACGTTTTCAATTTTCTTAAATTTACTAAGTCTTGATTTGTGACCCAAGATATGATCTATTCTGGAGAATGTTCCATGAGCACTTGAGAAGAAAATGTATTCTGTTGTTTTTGGATGGAATATCCTATAAATATCAGTTAAGTCCATCTTGTTTGATGTATCGTTTAAAGCTTGTGCTTTCTTATTTTTTTTCATTTTGATGATATGTCCGTTGGTGAAAGTGGGGTGTTAAAGTCCCCTACTATGATTATGTTACTGTCAGTTTCACCTTTTATAGCTGTTAGCATTTGCCTTATGTATTGAGGTGCTTCTGTGTTGGGTGCATAAATATTTACAACTGTTATATCTTCCTTTTGGTTTGATCCCTTTATCATTATGTAGTGTCTTTCTTTGTCTCTTCTGATAGTCTTTATTTTAAAGTCTATTTTGTCTGATATGAGAATTGCTACTCCAGCTTTCTTTTGGTTTACATTTGCATGGAATATCTTTTTCCATCCCCTCACTTTCAGTCTGTATGTGTCCCTAGGTCTGAAGTGGGTCTCCCATAGACAGCATATATATGGGTCTGGTTTTTGTATCCATTCAGCCAGTGTATTTCTTTTGGTTGGAGCATTTAATCCATTTACAGATAAGGTAGTTATCAGTATGTATGTTCCTATTGCCATTTTATTAATTGTTTTGGGTTTGTTATGGTAGGTCTTTTCCTTGTCTTGTGTTTCCTGCCTAGAGAAGTTCCTTTAGCATTTGTTGTAAAGCTGGTTTGGTGGTGCTGTATTCTCTTAGCTTTTGCTTATCTGTAAAGGTTTTAATTTCTCCATCAAATCTGAATGAGATCCTTGCTGGGTAGAGTAACCTTGGTTGTAGTTTTTTCTCTTTCATCACTTTAAATATGTCCTGTCACTCCCTTCTGGCTTGCAGAATTTCTGTTGAAAGTTCAGCTGTTAACCTTATGGCGATTCCCTTGTATGTTATTTGTTGTTTTTCCCTTACTGTTCTTAATATTTTTTCTTTCTATTTAATTGTTGATAGTTTGATTAATATGTTTCTTGGTGTGTTTCTCCTTGGATTTATCCTGTGTGGGACTCTCTGTGCTTCCTGACTTATTTCCTTTCTCATATTAGGGAAGTTTTCAACTATAATGTCTTCAAATATTTTCTCATCCCTTTCCTTTTCTCTTCTTCTTCTGGGACCCCTATAGTTCGAAAGCTGGTGTTGTCCTAGAGGTCTCTGAGCCTGTCCTCAATTCTTCTCATTTTTTTTTTCTTTATCCTGCTCTGTGGTAGTTATTTCCAGTATTTTATCTTCCAGGTCACTTATCTGTTCTTCTGCCTCAGTTATTCTGCTATTGATTCCTTCTATAGAATTTATAATTTCATTTATTGTGTTGTTTATCATCGTTTGTTTGCTCTTTAGTGCTTCTAGTTCCTTGTTAAACGTTTTTTGTATTTTCTCCAATCTATTTCCAAGATTTTGGATCATTTTTTCTATCATGATTCTGAATTCTTTTTCAGATAGACTGCCTATTTTACCTTCATTTGTTTTGTCTGGTGGGTTTTTACTTTGCTCCTTCATCTGCTGTGTTTCTTTATCTTCTCATTTTGTTTACCTTAATGTGTCTGGGGTCTCCTTTTCTCAGGCTGCAGGTTCGTAGTTCCTGTTGTTTTTGGTTCTGCCCCCAGTGGCTAAGGTTGGTTCAGTGGGTTGTGTAGGCTTCCTGGCAGAGGAGACTGGTGCCTGTGTTCTGGTAGATAAGGCTGGACCTTGTCTTTCTGGTGTGCAGGACCATGTCTGGTGGTGTGTTCTGATTGTCTGTGACCTTACCATGATTTTAGGCAGCCTCTCTGCTAATGGGTGGGGTTGTGTTCCTGTCATGCTAGTTTTTTGGCATAGGGTATCTAGCACTGTAGCTTGCTGGTCATTGAGGGAGCTGTGTCTCAGCATTGAGATGGAGATCTCTGGGAGAGCTTTTGCCCATTGATATTTTGTGGAGCTGAGAGGTCTCTGGTGAACCAATGTTCTGAATTCAGCTCTCCCACCTGAGAGGCACAGGTCTGACACCCAGCCAGAGCACCAAGACCCTGTCAGCCCCATGGCTCAGAAGAAAAGGGAGAAATAAAGGAAGAAAGGAAGAGAGGAAGGAAAGAAGAAAAGAAAAGGAAGTTAATAAAATTATTATTAAAAATATTAAAAAGTAATTTAAAAAGAAAGAAGAGAGCAACCAAACCAAAAGCAAATCCACCAATGATAACAAGAGCTAAAAACTATAGCAAAAAAAAAAAAAAAAAAAAAAAAAGGACAAAAC
>NW_006777228.1:2219824-2240013 GCF_000442215.2 Lipotes vexillifer
AAAAAAAAAAAAAAAAAAAGCAAGGGACAAGACAGACCCTAGGACAAATGTAAAAACAAGCTATACCGACAAAGTCACCCAAAGAAACATACACATACACACTCACAAAAAGAGAAAAAGGAAAAAAAGATATCTTTTGGGAAGTCTGAGTCTTCTGCCAGGATTCAGTAGGTGTTCTGTAGGAATTGTTCCACATATAGGTGTATTTCTGATGTATTTGTGGGGAGGAAAGTGATCTCCATGTCTTACTCCTCTGCCATCTTGAGGGTCTCTCTGGCTATTTTTAAAACATGAAGATGAAGTTGGATCCCTATCTCATGCCATAAACATAAATTCCATAAATCTAAAATGTTTTTAAAAACAAAGAGAAAGCCTTGCACATTAAAATAACAGACGAAAATATATAGTGCTACTGTTGTTATCTCTTTTGGTGCAGATCAGGGGCAGTTTGTTGGTATAACTCTGTAATGTATGAGCCTGTATGTTGTTTGCACATAACTTGTTTGGCCACATTGCTGTAAACCACCAGTAGGGTGATCATTATGCTGAGACTGAGAGATTTCACAAGGCACAGCATTTCAGTGTTAATTAGCTAAGAAAAGAGAAAGAAAAAACAATAACACATTATTTTGTTTCTGATACATAATGTAGCAGGTGATTGATCTGGCATACCCCTGTGATCTATTATAGCATGTAGTCCTCTAAAGATATTGGAGAGTTTAAAAATGGAACATTGTTTAAGGAATCAGAATAGCTTCCTTTTAATTGTTTATGTAAAATTCTAGGAATGTCATGTGTATGTGTGAGAGAGAGATAGAGCGATTGAGAGATCTGTTAGAATTGCTGGGTCCAACATTCTGAGAGATATTTGGAATGTTATTTTGAAGAATAATTAGTTCTTTTGCTCCTGTTTTTTTCTCACTATGCACTCATGAAAGACATTCTGTTAACTGGAAATTGAGGCATCTGGTTACTAACATTAGTCTTTTAAAAGAAATTTTAACTTAATATATTTTTCTCAAATCTTTGTTATATATATTTTTTAAAAATTTGTTATACTCTTTACCTTCACCAGATTTGAAAATAAAAATATATCTGATTTAAATTTAAACATATATGAAAGTTTACATTTTCATGTAAGATTCTGATATTTTGAAACAATATTATTAATCTTATGTTTGCCACATGAAATATTCTGAGACTACCAATGTGCAATGCAATAAATAAAAGCAATAGCATAGTGCACTTTAGATACATTGACCTAACAGTAAACTAAAAAGTTGCTATCATTAATATTATAATGGTTTAATGCTGTAGTAGAACTATTAGCAATAGTGTGATTTCTCATACAACCAGGAACCATTGTGAGAGGGCAATAAGACACTAACTGTAATTTTGCTGGAAACATAAGTGTAGATTAAAACTAGCCTGAGTAAACCAGCATAGGTAGCCACACTAGAAATAGAGGAGATGTTACTTTTTTACAATCTGCTAATCATGAGAAAACATTTTTGGGGGAATATTGGGTGTATCTGATGGGTAAAGCATTGGGGTTAGTCAGGGGTGACTTCCTCCCAAAATGGATTTTGATCTAAGCTCCTTCAATATTTCTACCAGGATGGGGGAGCAACCACAAAAATTATGAAAACAAAGTCACATGATGGATTGATGGATAATGAGGGGATGTTGCTGACTAGATTCTCACTCTCCTGAATGATACTTAATTTCTGAGCTATACATGAAGGAAATCAACAAGAAATAGACTTCAACTCACTCTCATTTACATAGGAAAGTTCCAAAATGGCTTACACAAAAAGTGGAGAATTCTCACAATTGAAAAGCCCAAGGGTAGATCAGGATTTTCATGCAGGCAAAAATGGGGGTCAAATGAGGTCACAAAGATCCATGTCTTGATTCCTCCTCTTTTGAGTTAATTCTATTTTCAGAGGATCAGCACAGTGCCCTCTAATTTTCTACACCTTACAGTCTAAATCAATCAAGAAAAGCAAACATACATTTCAGCAAAGACTTGAGTTTTTCTAATTCCTTTTAACTTGCTTCGAATGGCCTACCTATTGTGAAGTCTGAGTGAAAGAAGTATACAGTTGGCATAACTCTATACATATTGCTTCCATTGAAACCAGCTTACACAAAGCTACTTAGACATAGATTCAGAGAGGAATGCTCTCCAAACCAAATTAGGGTCTGTTCCAGAAAGTCAATGACAAAAAAAACCAGTGTGCACTACCATTAGCTTCTCTCTTCTTTCAGTTTCCATTTCTTTTCCTTATTCATATCAAAATTCTCTCTATGTTTTTATTTTCTTCCTACTACTTTGTTAACTCTCTGCTATTGTATGTAATGCACAATTAATCCACTGATTGCACCATGGTGGAAATGTAATGTAGAGGGTAGGAATATCCTCTGGAGTTCATCAAGATGGTACTTGAAACAAAAATCCTCTTACTAACTGTGTGACCAGCAACAATCAGTCATCTCTGTGTCTTCTTTCTTTCATCTGAAAAATGGAAACATTCCTGATTGTTTAAAAAGTTATTGTGAGGACTAGACAGAATCTATATAAGGGAGAAAGCTTGGTGTCCTAAGTGACCAAATGGCTAAGAAGGTGTCAGGAGGGCTCTTCCTGAAGAGGGAGCAGTACTCCTTACAGGATTTTAAGAAACCAAATATCAATCATGAAAGAAAACATTTTTAAGAATCTGTACATATTGCACTTGTGACACACTTCGAAGAAAGACCCTTATGTTAAAAAAGACTGTTAAGCGGGCTTCCCTGGTGGCGCAGTGGTTGAGAGTCCACCTGCCGATGCAGGGGACATGTGTCGGGTTCGTGCCCCGGTCTGGGAAGATCCCACATGCCGCGGAGCAGCTGGGCGCGTGAGCCATGGCCGCTGAGCTTGCGCGTCCGGAGCCTGTGCTCCGCAACGGGAGAGGCCACAACAGTGAGAGGCCCGCGTACCGTAAAAAAAACAAACAAAAAAACAAAAAACCCACATAATCTTATTAGTTATCTGCCCACCAACCCAAAACCCACAGGTGGTGAGGGTGGTAGGGATTCTATGAGCCTTGGCTCCTTGTAAATGTCTGCTTTCCAGGGACCAGAAGATGTCAGCTTCCAAAGGAGTGACTTATAACTGCTTTAATTGAGCGTTCTAAGTACTCTAGATTTATGTTCCCTCAGTCATTTGTTATAATTTATTAAATAATCTTTGAAAAATAGTATTTAACACTGAGTGAATCAGAATGTATCATGGCTTTTGTTTTTTACTGTAAGTAAAGTTTTGGAGGCAGATTAAAAAAATTTTTTTTTTGCATCTCTTCATGCCTTGCATTGATTCTTGAAATTCTACTTTTTAACATAGGTTCTGAATAGTTTTCTTGCTTGGAAATAAGATCTGAGAATATCTGAGGAGTCTGTTCTTTCAGCTACTCTATCCAGAGAAAGGACAGAGGGAAATTTTCAAAAGAGAAAGAAAACCATATCTTCTTTATCCATTCATCTGTCTGTGGACATTTAGGTTGCTTCCATGTCCTGGCTATTGTAAATAGCACTGCAGTGAACATTGGGGTGAATGTATCTTTTTGAATTATGGTTTTCTCCAGATATATGCTCAGGAGTGGGATTTCTGGGTCATATGGGAGTTCTATTTCTAGTTTTTTAAGGAATCTCCGTACTGTTCTCCATAGTTTCTGTATCAATTTACATTCCCACCAACAATCCAAGGGTGTTCCCTTTTCTCCACACCCTCTCCAGCATTTATTGTTCGTAGATTTTTTGATGATGGCCATTCTGACTGGTGTGAGGTGATACCTCATTGTAGTTTTGATCTGCATTTCTCTAATAATTAGTGATGTTGAGCATCTTTTCATGTGCCTCTTGGCCATCTATATGTCTTCTTTGGAGAAATGTCTATTTAAGTCTTCCACCCATTTTTTGATTGGATTGTTTGTTTTCTTGATATTGAGCTCCATGAGCTCTTTGTATATTTTGGAAATTAATCCCTTGTCAGTTGCTTCATTTGCAAATATTTTCTCCCATTCTGAGGGCTGTTCTTTCATCTCGTTTGTGGTTTTCTTTGCTGTGCAAAATCTTTTAAGTTTAATTAGGTCCCATTTGTTTATTTTTGTTTTAATTTTCATTATTCTAGGAGGTGGGTCAAAAAAGAGCTTGCTATGATTTATGGCAAAGAGTGTTCTTGCTATGTTTTCCTCTGAGTTTTATAGTGTCTGGTCTTACATTTATGGAATATTAGTCATAATATGGAACAAAATTGGGTCATTTGTAGAGACATGGATGGACCAAGAGTCTGTAATATAGAGTGAAGTAAGTCAGAAAGAGAAAATCAAATGTCATATATAAACGCATATATGTGGGATCTAGAAACCTATTTGCAGGGCAGGAATAGAGATGCAGACATAGAGAATGGACATGTGGACACATGGGAGTGGAGGGGAGTGGGATGAATTGGGAGATTAGGATTGACATATGTGCACTGCCATGTGTAAAACAGTTAGCTAGTGGGAACCTGCTGTATAGTGCAGGGAGCTCAGCTTGGTGCTCTGGCGTGACTTAGATGGGTGGGATTGGGGGGGTGGCAGGGAGGTCCTAGAGGGAGGGGATATATGTATACATATAGCTGATTTACTTCACTATACAGCAGAAACTAACACAACATTGTAAAGCAACTACACCCCAATTAAAAAAAACAAAAAATCAAAAAAACCCAGAAAACTAGTTTCTGTAGGAAATCTGTTGGCGTTGTAATTCCAAAAAGTATTGGTAAGATTTAATCCAAGGATAGGTATTTGCAAAGAGAAGTAAAATATTGTGGGAGTTAGAATGTTTTAAGTTTGAGTTCACTGATTTGCTTATTCTTCAGCTCTGTGACATTTAACAGTAAAATTGTTTTATTTTTCTAAACCTTAGTTTCCCTACTATGTAAAATTTGGATGTCATAGTACCTACATATCATAGAGTTGTAAAAATTAAAGAAGGTGATTCATGCACAGCACAACTACCACAGTCTGAGGGCTCAATAAACAACTTCTATAACCATACTATTAAAAGATACACAGTGATGCTCTGCAGTAAATTTGGGTGTCTATGAAAAGGTGTACATTTATGACTGAATTTATTCTCTGAAGTGAGGATCTCTTCAGACTTTCAAAAATTGGTACTTTCTGGAGCTCTTAACTGGAACTTGTAAACCTTTAACTGATCCCTCTCCATGGCAATCCTTGATTAATACGAATTTATACTGGTGAAGTATAAATAGAATGAATATCATTGGCAGTCTTCTTAAATAATTGCTAATTGGAGACAACAATGCATTCATAAATGTTAAAAGGCTCAAGGATAAAGAATTTTCAAACTACCAATAATTCTTCCTAGATTCAAGGACGGAAAAGTACATTTTTATATTTAAATATATTACATTTTATCAACCAACTCATTTTTAGAGCCATAGCAAATAACAGAGGATTTTAAAAATGAGAAGCTTTGGGTAGAACTCACTTGGCTGCAATTGAGGAGAACCCTTAATATTTTGTATTTTAGACATAGATCTCACCTTTATCTCAGTTTATACTCTTTAGTGAACATCAGATTTCTTTCTAAAGGTACTGAATTGTCAAATCTATTTACTCTTTGAAGAAATATGTATCTCTATTCAATGAGAAAGATATTGGAAAGATCATGGCCCCTAACTATCTCACCCAACAGTTGTTTTGACTGGGAAGTTGATTCTGGGATGACAGAAAAGTCTACAGATATCTAAGCAGGGAAGCCTTCACTTTTTGACATTTCCCACTGTTATTCCTAACGTTGATTCCCTATGACTTACAGTCCACCTCTGGCAAGCCAAATATCTTCCTGTTGCTTTATTTTCCTCATCTTTAAAATTAGAATAATAGGACTTACCACTTAGCACATCAGATTTCTTTCCAAAATTTCTTTCCAAAATGTTAAGGACTTACCATTGTTGTAAGGACTAAGAGTGTGTGTGTGTGTGTGTGTGTATAATACATAAATATGAAATTAATATACTTACTGACACATCAGAATAGCTCAGTAAATAATAATATTGCTAGAATAGTAAGAAGAACAATCAGTAATCCAGGAATCATGTACCACCCTAAGGCTGAGGACACAAATGGAAATGGGAGGAATTATAGAATTTGGAAGCTTAGAAGACAAGCTCTGCAGAGCTGACACTCATCCCTTTGAAAGGGGAAGTGGCTTGATGTTTTGCAGATTCTAGAAGGAGCCCTGAGGAACTAGAATCCAGACAGATCTTTGAGGAGGCTGGTAGGGGTGTGCTGGTGCCAGTATTTTACAGGGGTTTGGCAAGATTGGTTTTGTGAGTGTTGGGAAAAAATGTTAATTAGGTTAAATGGGGGATATTGGGAGGAACTCGGAGCTACTGTAAGCATAGTTAGATGGAGGGCCATAGGTAGGGACAGAAAGCAAGCAAGGAGAGTGCCCTTTTGTCTCTTTCAGCCTTGCCTTCTCCCTCCCCCTCCCTCCTCAAGTGAGCAAAAATGTGGTTTATGGAGTTCCAACTCCAGCATTACAAAGAAACGTATAAACAGAGTAGGTGAAGCAGAACAGCAATAGGTTAGTTACTGGCACATTCTTTATTAGCCTTGGGTCTGTAATAGAAAAGAGTGTTCATCTTTGTTGTTATTCCCAATTGATTTTTAGTGACTCTCATTGAGATAAATTCTCAAATTATATCTGTACTCAGAAGGAAGAAGTGTTTTAAAAATTGGCAATATCTTCCATGGGTGATGGAAGGGTGAGAAGCATGTTTTTTATTTGCTGCCCCTACTCCAGAAGCAAATCCTGGTGAAAGTACATCCCTGTGGCTGCTTTTTCACTCACTCTGTTCCAGAGATAGTTAATGATGACGCTGAGTAACTTCAGGTATCGGTAGTTCCCAGTAGCTACTTCAAAAGTGAGAGCAGCCCCTGGCAATAATGACTTCCAGAAACTGAGTCCATTGGTAGTTTTCATTGCTTCAAAAATTCTCTATCCCCAAGTCAGCAAATGGCTCAGCTGTAGACTCAGTATTATCTGTAGGAAGGAACTCACTTTACATTGTTAGTTGAACTTTCTAGTGACACCTGTGATACCATCAAACCTTTCAAGGAAACTAAAAGCAGTTGATCTTAGAATTTTCTGTTTGGTGGGAAGAGGGATGACAAAACCCTTAATGCATTGAAGGGATAGCACAGAAAAATTAACCTTTTTTATACCACATAGGGACACTGTAAAGCACACAAACAAACCTATCTATTAAAATTATCGTTGCATAAAAAGCAAAATGCATTTTTCCACCAAAAAAGTTGGGAAATCATAATCTAAAAAGGAAGGAAAGATCTTTCAGTTAATATTTTTAGCTTTGTAACTCATTTGATAATCTTTATTTTTCCCACATTTCCATGTATTGGTGGAATTTCCTCAATGAGCATCAGTAGTATGTGGACCAGCACTAGAAAATAGCTATGTCAGAACAAAAGTTCATGATATTTTTCTGCCAAAACACACACCATGGGTTTCAAACCTCCATTAGTGTTCCTGGAATACTTTAAACTCCACATTCTTCTTTAGTTTGCAAGAAAGTCTCTGGGAGGAGAAGTAAATGAGAATAATGTTGTAACTTAAGATGATCATATTTTTTAAATAATAAATCATTATCAAAATTTCCTGCTACTATCCTTGACGCTTTGTTTTCTTGGTTTTGTTGTTGTTGTTTCAACTGCAAGTAATAGAAAGACAATTCAAGTTGGCTCACATGACTAAAGCAGCAGTAGGGCTGGTTCAGGCATGGCTAAAATTAATGACTCAAATCATCCTTAAATGAGCTCTCTACTCATCTTTAGGTTCTGCACAATTCTGGTGTCTGATGGTTAATTTTATGTGTCAACTTGACTAGGCCACAGGGTGCTCAGGTTTTTGGTCAAACATTAGTCTAGGTGTTTCTTTGAGGATTTTTTTGAAATGAGTTTAAAATTTAAATTGATAGACAAAGTAAAGCAGATTTTGCTTCCTAATGTGGTGGGCCTCATCCAATCAGTCGAAGGCCTGAATAGAACAAAAGGGCTGAGGAAGAAGGAATTCCTCCTGCCTGACTGCCTTTGAGCTGATATTTTGGGGTTTTTTTTTCCTACCTTTGGAGTCAAATGGAAATGTGGGCTCTTCCTTGATCTTAGCCTGATGGCCTTTGGACTGGAAATACACCATTGGCTCTTTAGGTTCTCAGGCTTTCAGACTCAGATTGGATCAATCAAGACCATCAGTTTTCCTGGGTCTCCAGCTTTCTGACTGAAGACCTTGGGACTTGTTAGCCACCTATTCCTTAAACCTTTCTTTCTTCCTTTCTCTCTCCCTCCCTCCCTTCCTTCCATCCTTCCTTCCTTCCGCCCCCAACACTCTCTTGGTTCTGATTCCCAGGAAAACCCTGATTAATTAATACATACCCACTTCATTTTTAGGGAGTAGTGTGGTCCTCTTCACATGACATGGCAAAAATGGCTTTATCTAGCAGGAAGAGTAATACTTTCCTGAAATCTCTTCTTTGGGCAATGTTCACTGGTTGAACTTGGATAACAGGTCTACTGAGCAATCAGTTACTGTGGGTATGAATATGAAATACACTGCATCAATCCGACCCATAGGTCATTTGTCAACCTCTGGACCTGGAGGATGTATTCTACTTGTGAGAACCACTTAAATACAGAAATAGTGACTTCTTGAAGGATAATTGGGATAAGTTATTATCAGCTGCTTCAACAGTGATGAATAACAGATCACTTGCAACACACTTCACAATTAATCATGATTTACTGGTTGTTAAATCAACATTGTTGGCCCATGTGATATTGCACCACTTGGATATCTACACATACATTTATTTTTAAGCTACTAGGGTAAGGCACAGAGTCACTGACTTTGTTTTAGGGTTTCTTTCCACTTTTCTCCTTGTAAATAACCTTGTGGTCCACTCAGAGTTTTGAAATCAAGAACCTAGCTTTTTTTTTTTTTTTTTTTTGCTTGATTACATAAAGTCACATAGCTAGGAGAACCAAATAATTTTTTATAGATCCTGCATGGCTCTATTTTCTGTGTCAAAATTCATAGCATACTATCACCTGATGAGTATAGATGTATTTGTGGAAACAAGGCAAAAAACTTTAAAATGAAAGCTTCCCTGATAACCTAGAATGGGTCATTTGAGTGTCCAAGCAAAAAAGAGGTGGGGTTTTTATGAATTAAATTCAAATAACAACATTTTATGTCAGATAATTCCCCAAGTAGTGCTAACTGAATCATTGTCATTGACAATGGTTAGAGCAGTGCTCCTAAAATAGTTACATGTAAAACAAATCATATTTAGCCTAACGTCATTTCATCCATGTTATATGTCAGAACTTTTTTAGGCTAAATAATATTCCATTGTACAACATGTATATACTATATTTTAAAAACAGCCTTATTGAGGTATAATTGAGATACAAAACTGCACGTTTAATGTGTACAATTTGATGAGTTTGGACATAAACATCCATGAAATCATCACCACAATCAAGGTAACAGACATGTCCATCACCTCTAAAAGTTTCCATGTCAGTCACAAAAGGATAAATACTCTATGATTCTACTTACACAAGGTACTTAGAGTAGTCAAATTCATAGAGACAGAAAGTAGAATAGTGGTTGCCAGAGGCTGGGGAGGGGGAGTGGAAAGTTTTTGTTTAATGGATACGGAGTTTCAATTTGGGAAGATGAAAAAAAATCTGAAGATGGATGGTGGTGAAGTTTGCATGAATATGTGTATGTAATCAATGCCACTGAACTATACATATAGAAATGGCTAAAATGGTAATTCTTGTTATATTTTACCACAATAAAAAAATACTAAAACTATTATATTTTAAGTATACTATGGAGTTGACAGTCCTTTAGCAAATAGAAACATTCCATTTTAAACTTCTTGTCCAAAGAATTTTAAATGTGTGAGAGTTGTAATAATTTCCAGAAGGTAGTACATATTAGGTTACCTTGAAAGGCTTTGTTTTTAAATACAATCCAAGGTGATATATGAGACATGGTACTTGTATCTCCACTGTGACAACTAACAGATAAACAAGACATTATCTTAAAATAAGATATCTTCTAAGCAATTTTATGCTGTAAGAACTGCAATTCAGCCTTAAAAGAAAGATGTGCACTAAAATGAATTTGTTCCTCTAAAATTTATCATAATCTCCATATCATAGTCATCAATTTTAGAGAATTATGAAGCATTTGACATATGTTTGGTATCTTATGAAATGATTAGGTACATTCTAATAAATATTAGATTCTTAAGAGGGTGCCTTATAATTCTAATTACTCACTGGAATGCCAATTACAAAGAAAAATATAATATTTCAAGAAGGTAATATAATTTATAGGAATAAACACTAGCTTATCAGGCCCTTCAATTTGTAGAACTGGATGGTGGAAAATATTTGCCCTTTCTACATCTTTTTGATTATACAGCCCCTAACAATGGATAAAAAACTTTTAATGATAATTTTGTCTGGGAACCTAGAATCAAATCTCAATATCTTTTACTGATATTATGACATTTAAAAAATTCAAAAGAAATGTTCTGTGTCTTGACAATGTCAAATGTGATATTAGTGTGCTGTTCCACTATAGTTTTACAAGATATTACCATTGGGGAAACTGGGTAAAGTGTGCACTGGATCTCTATATCATTTCTTATAACTGCCTGTGAATCCAAGTTATCTCAAAATAAAACTTTTAATTTAAAAGAAAAGAAACTTATGTAAACAACTGTACTGAAGTCCAAGTCCATCTATAAAAACTCAATCTGAAACTTGCAGTACAATTATTGAGGAACCATGAGTCTTACAGAATTGCATAGCAATTGATAGCAAAATTAATCAGAATCTGACGTTCCTGGCCTCTCTCTCTTCCTTCTGCAAGTGTTTGATAGTGTGAATTAGGGAAACAGATGCTGTTTATAGAATAGAGACAGAAGAATTTCACAATTATTACAAGTTGGTTTGCAGTTTGAATTTTTTTCTTTTAATTTTTAAGAAAAAATGTTCTTTTACTTTCCTGATCAGAAAGTGGTAAAAATTGATAGTGCTGATATCTTAATATTTTTTTTGAAAAGTTTTAAAAGGAGGAAAATAGGTAGCTGGAAAGAATTTAAGCTGAATAACTTTGATTTAACCTGGTCTCTGAGAAATAGTTACTCCTTTTACTAAGGTAATTGGCTTACATAGTAAAAGAAGAGGTGAGAATTTTAGAGTAACTACTTAAAAAATCTCTGGTGAAAAAAGGATTGCACTTAATAAAAATATAGACAAGCGACCATAGAGTTACTCGAGTAGAAATAATAATTTTCTTATTTCCTTCTCGAAGATCACCATGACACACTATATTTTGTTAATCTTCTTTTAAAAGTTAAGTAGCTATTCCTGTCCATCTGTCATTATTATCTCTATAAGAGCATCCTCACAATTTAATAAATCCGTAGTCAATAAGACTGATAAAAGTGTGTTTTGTTAAGATCTGGCTAATCAAATCAAAAGATTTTTTTAATGTAAAAACACTATTTTTCTCAACGCATAAATTTATGTGGTTTATAGAAGCACCAGAAGATTATCTTTAATGCAGTACTTTTACTTCAGTACTTTTAATAGTATGCAATTTAATTACATTTTACCTTGAGCTTTATACTTAGAGACTGAATATACACTGGCTTTGTGTCATTATGATTGCTACATGTCATATCTGTGGTTATCTCCAGGAGGCTGTTAAAATGGAGAGAATCTGTGAGGATATGAACTCACATGAAGGCATTAAACACAAAGAAGAAAGAAATAGAGTTATTCTGAAAGAGAAAATAGGACTTACTTTTAAAACAAGATAAGGGGATAAGTTCAGATTATGGACCCATTAAAAGAGGAGTGGTTTAAGCCTCAGGGAAGTCTGTTTAGAGAAAGAAATTAATTACATTTTAACATGTTGATTTTGAGGTAACTGTATTATATACTCAGATTACTCAAGAGTGGAGGATATAGCACTGGCATGAGGAAAACGGGATAAACCTGCATAGAAGGTCATATAAGTACTGAATATCAAAATCAAGTATCAAACCATCAGAGGTGAGGGAAATGAAGATAAAAAGAAGAGGCACCATCAAACTTCAGAAAGAGATTCAAAGTGTATAGTCATCAAAATTAAGAAGGAAGTTTGCTTGAGATTGGGCATTAATGTCCAAGGCTATAGATAATTTAAGGACCTAAACAAATAAGAATGATTTTACTTTTGTCTCAATGATACTCTGTAACTCTTAGTTAAGAACGAATTCATGTCTGTACAGTTGAGCCAGCAATTGAGTTGCATATTTTCTGAGGGTGTGGCTGGTGAAGAAAAGTGAGAAACATCTGGAGTAATACTTGAAGTCACATTTCCTATTATTATATAATAAAATAATAGGAAACCAAATATCATCTTCTATGAAAATCACGAATATTTCTAGAGTGTACTTTCTGTTACAGAAATGCTATATTTTGTACTTTTCATTTGTGATACATTACTTTTATTAATTTTGTTTTGCTTAAATCCATCATGCATGTATTTATAACATGAGCTAAAAAAAAGATTTCTTACCCTATGTCTTGTGCATGTGATTAAATTACTGCTAGACAGAGCAGAGCGAATAACTGAAACCCAGTTAGTTCAGATATAGTACAAGTTTCTAGAACATTTTTTTTTTTTTTTTTTTTTTTTTTGGGTAATCATATATGCAGCACATATTATCTAGAATTAACATTATTTAGTTTATAATTTTTCAACACTGGGATTATTGGCTTATAGTATTATCATCATTTAGAAAACCCCACAGTTTGCCTAAGTTGCAATGCGACTTTCAATAAGTTTATATTAGCCTCAAGGACATATACAATGATTGAAAAGAAAAACAATGAAAATAAGCTGTTTGAATTTCAATGTATACAAACAACTTTTAAAGATTATTTCATGAGCATGCAAGAGAAAAATCTAAAGTACTTAATGCCTGAGAAATGTATGAAACATATATAAGTGGAAAAACATCATCCTTCATAGATTAATCACATTATCTCCGTGCATGGGAATTTAATTTATTGAGTTATTAATTTAGATTTAAATTAAGCCATTTACATTTCTCTGTTTACATCTATGAAAAAAATTGTGAAGAAAGGTGAAACTGTTCCCTGAATAGAGGACACAGGAAGTTTCACTATACAAATGCTTTGTAAAGTACATTTATTTTAAGAAAATGTAAAAATGTATCTATTAATGAGAATTATATCTCATAACTTCTTTAATTTTAACATAATTGTCTATAGATTTTCTAAACAAGTATAACTTAGACATAAGAATTTTGGCAGTGATTCCAAAAAGTATTTGTGAAACATGGTGGTTTCAAATCTAAGTAAAATGAAAGTAAATGACCATATTGTATTATAGTTTCATATAAAAATTGTTTTTCTAGAGTCTGTATTCTCTTCTTTTATTAGTGCTTACTATAAGTGAATATCTCCAATATTAATATAAGGCACTCAGAATTTCTAACCTAACTGTGAGGGAAAGAAGGTCCTGTAAGACACGTTAAATTTACACACTACTCTCTACACAGGGCAGCATGCCCAGGTTGATGGCAATTTTCTTCACACAAAATAGCAACTAAATGTGTAAGAATTTATCCCAAATACTCTAAAGCAAAATTACTTTATAAAAAAGTCTTGCAGTTTTCAAAGGAAGGTAGTTATTTTGAGAATATGAAAGATTAAATCAATCTATGCAGGCATATTTTATCTGTTTTCTTATCTGTATTTTAATTTACACAGTACAATAAAAATATATGTATATATATGTACATGAAACACATTATATACATATATGTACATATACATATATAACAGATATGTGGGGGGGGAGAGGTTCTCTCATCTATGAAATGCAGAATTGATTTTCTTTGCTTTTTACCAAGAAAAATGACTAGTGAAAAAATAAGTAAGCAATACTTTAATATGCAGGCCAGGAAATTCTCCATATCAAGATTAATTACATACTATAGTGTGATTCCTTTGGATTAATCTTTGAAACTCCCACATTTCAATATTAGAAACACTGGAAAGAAAACTTTATCCAAGTTGGGAAGGGTATTAAAGAGAGAACTGACCCAGAAAATAGCACATACTACTGTGAAACATTCAGAGTTGGCTTCCCAGACTTTTAATATCCATGCAGAGAGGAATCATTCCTTGTACCTAAGTGAGTATGGGACATATTTTTTCCTCTAGGCCACTGTAGGTAGGTCCTTTTCTTTTTTCTCCTGCCAAATGTCAATCTCTTTGTCTTATAAATAGTATCATAACACAGGGCAGCTGATGAAAGGTACTATGTACAACTCCCCAGTGGTTTTGGTTATTGAAAAGACAAAGAAGGGGAGTTTCAAAAATCTAGTCGTCTCTGAAGGAATTGGTATTTAAACCTAGGTATGCTGAGTGGCATGAACCAGCTAATGAAGTGAGGTGTTTGCTCCACTTTCTTTCTCATCTCTTTCTCAGATATCGAAATTAATATCCATGGGCCATTGCAATTAAGGAAAGAAAAACGTCCCTTTATCCTATTAAGATTTCTTTATACATGACAGTTGGATAGCAAAACATTTGTTTGAAGTAAGACAATAATTTAAAATAAAGTCTATTTTTCTCAGTATCCCAAACATTTGAGATTTGCGGTGGTTTGCTGTCTTGTTCAAACACAGTATCATGCTGTGAGAGGCTGAGAACAAGAAAAAATGCAGTATCTTTCCCATGAAAATTGTTCAGGAAAGTTATGATGAAAGGTGCAGCCAGATATTTAAGTTTGGCTTGAGAGCACTTTTTGTACATTTGCTGGGGTTTAAAGGAAATATAAGAAATGAACCTGTGTAAAAATAGGTACCATTTATTACGGGATTATGTGACAGTAATTAGCCACTTGATCTCATCTTTATTGTTGCAAACATCCCATAATGGTATGATCATTCTCATTTTAAAAGGAGTTAAACTAAACCTTAAAAAGATCAAATAACGTAAGTAAGCCATACCCCTAGTAAATGGGAGAGTAGAGATTTGAATCTAGATCTGATACCAAACTAGGTGCTCCTTTAGTCCAGTCATTTCGTTTCCTAATACTACATTCCTGAGATAACCAAGTGTAAATGTCACCTAAAATGATAAGGGAATGCTAGAAAGGTAAAAAGAAAAATATGTGTTAAGATACTTGGAACCTTGCATTCATTAGAAATACCAAAGTAGACAATTAACTCAAGGAGATAGGTGATGTCTAAGTGAATATATGTATATATATCTGGAAAAGTACTGATAGAAAAGTGGATAAAAAGTGAGACTGAGCATGCAAAAGTGCTTTTACCAAGATCTAACAGGATATGTCAAAAAAAAAATTTACTCTTAAACTATAATAAAGATGCAATGTTCCGTAGTGAAGGAAAATTACCATCTCTAAACTCTGAGATGTTTAATGTAAGACTGGATCAAAACAACAAAAATATATTAAAATTTCTGTTATTTACCTGTTAATTACTATAAGTCTGGCTCAAAATGTGAAACTATATTATTTTAATTTAAAAAAACCCTGTATATTCTTTGCTGGAGAAGGGATATTGTACAAGACATCTGTCAAAACAGGTTTATCAAATGTTATATTAAATGCAGCAGAGTGCATCTGATCTTCATTTCTATTAGTGTCAAAAAATGAGACAGTTTAGTTTGATTTTGTGTGTCAACTGTTTTATAAAGAGTAATGACTATTATATCTACCATATCAAATCTTATGCTTTCAGCACTAAAAAAGTTTCATAAGGCATTTTATCAGTCTCACTGATGGATGATAAATTATTTTTTTCTTAAATTTTCTGAATTTTGTCTAAGAATGCAGGAGTTTTCTACCATCTCTACAACATTGTATAATATTTTATTGGTGTGCAGATGATATCTTAAACATCTGTATATGATATATAGTTTACAGAACATTTGGCCAATTATTAAAGTTAATCTTCTTCTGACTAGTTGCTACTCACTTTTGTCTGAATATAATTGGAAATTGATTTCTAAAGGTTTTAGGTGATGCTTATTTTGATCTGTAGGTATCACCTCTTGCCCTTAGATATGCCAGGAACTGTGGAAACTGCTTTACATAATTTTTTATTGAATTATAACAAAAAAGACTGATGTGCTTAATCTCAGCAAATAACTCGTAAATTTGAAAAGCAATGGGTAAAATTATTCCTTTCATAACTAGCTAATTTGGTCAAAATCTGTAATCTCTCATGAGGTGGACAGTATTGATATGCCTCTGTTGCTTCCATGACCATTATTTAATTCATTCACCTCCAGCAGGAGAGATTTCCAGAACAATAAAATTATTTTTGTAGATAATTATTTGATACATTTACTATTGGTAAGCAGTATAGTGTTTTGTTAATCATAAGAGACATGTTTAAAAGACCATTCTCTTTAAGCTACCTACCCACTCTCATGGTATGGCCATTAATGTTGGAAGCAGTAGTTGTCTCAGCTGTTTGTTCTATTAGTGGTATCAGATCAATATCTACACTACAATAATCTCTTGACAGGAGAATGTCTATGTAGAACAATAATATGAGAGGCTTCTTTGATATAAATAATCATTTTTCTCTTAAGATTTTTTCTTTTTTAAGTTGTTTATGATGAAATGTTCATCATATAACCCATGTAATTCTTTCTAAGATATTGGCCAACTTAAAAGTCCTTCAGGAAGCAAATGGTTGAATGTATTATATTGTAACAATACAGAGGAAACTGAAATAGTTAGAAATGAGGGTTTTGAATGTAAGAAAAGAGTATATATAGCAAAGGCTATTGATCTTTTTAAAAAAGTGGAAATATCAGCATTAAAGGACTTTAACTTTGTTAAAAACAGATACCATAAAGCTTTGGTAAATTGTTTCATGGTGAATAATATAACTGGGGAAATGATTATTTTAGATTAGCTGTGTAAAATGGGAAAATGGTTATAGGCTACTTATGCACATTAACAAAAATAGTAGAGATGCAGTAAGGGTCTTTAAAATGACAAATAAATTTAAAGTGAATATGATCGTGTTATTTTCTATGTTTTCAACAAAATACATTTGCCACTCTTGAGATGTTATTTTGAAATGTGGTGTCAGAGAAACTGATGCTTAAATTGGAAATATATTAAAGAATAGTCATTAAAAAAGATAACTTTTTATAACAGTTAATGTTTTCTAAATCACTTGCTATAGCAGCTTTCTTTTTCTTCTTAACAAAAACTATGAGGAAATAACAGAAACTATGAGAAAAGTTTAACTCTGAAGGGAGAATAAAAATCATCTGTAAACCTGAACACTATCAAAAAGTGTGCATTATGTGTTTTCCCTCCTCAGAGAAACCAATACGTAGTAGTTCAGTCTATACTTTTAAGACTGATCCTTGATTATTTTCCTTTCCTCATACACCAAACCATCAGCAGATTATGCTGATGTTATTTTCAAATTACATCCCAAATCCAGGCAATTTTTGGCTGGACCTATCACCACCTGATGCCTGGACTACTGCCATTGCATCTTTTTCTTTTTGAATTTTATTTATTTTTATACAGCAGGTTCTTATTAGTTATCTATTTTATACGTATTAGTGTATAGATGTCAATCCCAATCTCCCAGTTCATCTCACCACCACCCCCACCCCCTGCTTCCCCCCTTGGTGTCCATAAGTTTGTTCTCTACATCTGTGTCTCTATTTCTGCCTTGCATACTGGTTCATCTGTACCATTTTTCTAGATTCCACATATGTGCTTTAGTATATGATATTTTTCACTTTCTGACTTACTTCACTCTGTATGACAGTCTCTAGGTCCATCCACGCCTCTACAAATGACCCAATTTCGTTCCTTTTTATGGCTGAGTAATATTCCATTGTACATATGTACCACATCTTCTTTATCCATTCGTCTGTTGATGGGCATTTAGGTTGCTTCCATGACCTGGCTATTGTAAATAATGCTGCAATGAACATTGGTGTGCATGTGTCTTTTTGAATTATTGTTTTCTCAGGGTATATGCCCAGAAGTGGGATTGCTGGGTCATATGGTAATTCTATTTTTAGTTTTTTAAGGAACCTCCATACTGTTCTCCATAGTGGCTGTAACAATTTACATTCCCACCAACAGTGCAAGAGGCTTCCCTTTTCTCCACACCCTCTCCAGCATTTGCTGTTTATAGATTTTCTGATGATGCCCATCTAAGGTGAGGTGATATCTCATTGTAGTTTTGATTTGCATTTCTGTAATCATTAGTGATGTTGAGTGCCATCGCATCTGCTCTTACCCACCTGCAAAATATGTTCACCATAGCCCTCAGAGTGATCTGTATAAAATATAAATCACAGTATGTGACTCTTCAGCTCTCAAATCCTAATGGCTTTCAATCTGGAGTTGACATTTTTTCCTCTGGAAAGGGCCAGAAAATAAATATTTTTGGTCTCCTGATCCACGTATAGTCTCTGCTACATGTTCTCCTTTTTTCTGATGTTTTATTAACATTTAATAATGTAAAACAAAAAATAAGTTACTGGCTTCATAGGCCATGTAAAGCTGTCTGGCCCAAGCACTATAGTTTACATGCCCTTAAACCTAATTCTGGACAATGATTAAAAAGGCTTGTGGTTCCAACCAATGTGGCAGCTGCTCTGACATCATCACCTATTTTGTTCCCCATCATTTTCTGCCTTCAAGCTACATCACCCTTTTATTCTTCCTTGATCAAACAAAACTTATACTTCAATAAGGCCTTTGCACTTGATGTTCCTTCTGACTGTAGCATTTGACTGCCAGATATTCACCTGACTGATACTTTCCCATCTTTCAAGTTTATGTTCAAATATAACTCCAAAGAATGGCCTAGCTTATATATTCATATCTGAAACTGTACCCCAGTTGTTAGTTATTAACTTGCCCTGATCTATTTTTCTTCAAAGCTTTTAATGACATAAATATGCTTATTACTCTATCTCCTGTTTGTCACAACTCAAGAGATTTTAAGTCTTCCGTGTGTATGGTCTTTGACTATCATGTTCATCACTTATTAAACACAGAAAGGGGCAAAATAGATTCTCAGTAAATATCAAATATAGGAAAATACATTTATCCACCTATTAATTCATGCTGAAGGTGATTATAATTTATTTTTTATAACCTTAATGCTGATATGATTTTAATGACTCCATACCAAAATGTAGGTTTGCTTAACTATCACAAACTGAGTTCTGAGGCATATACATAAAAGAACTCCTAATGACTCTAATTTAGTGGTGAAGTATTGTGCCATCAGCAACTTAATTGTAAATTATTCAGGAAAAAAGGAATATATGTAAAAGTATATAAAAGAAGAGAAAATATGTGGCAAAATTTTAAAAATTCATAATCCCTGGTGAAATTACAAAATCCTTGGTGAATACAAATTTCAGAATAAGTTCAGGGAAACAGGTACTGGCATCTGTGGAGCCAGAATACATTTTTCGTGGGTTACATCAGCTGCCTATTCAGCCAACTGATTAAATTAAAGTGAACCCATAATATTTTATCCATACTAGCACACTTCTGAGAGTGAAAGGTAGTAGAAAAATGATTACTTATATGTAGCAATCATATTTATTTATCATAGTGTTAGATTTATGAAATAAACTTTTAGAATTTTTGAACAGTAAAACTCTGTCTAAAAAATGAACATGTATTCATGTATGTGGAGCAAAAAAGAAATTATTTTGTTTATCTAAATATAAAAACATAACAGAAGAATTATTCTTAGTACATTTTCATCCATCCTTTAGCCCTCTCTCTAAAATCATGTTTATGGTATTTTTCTATGAACATTATTTTTTTTGACATTGTTTCATAATTTTTCATTTATTTACTAGAATAGCCTTCAGTCTCCTCTTAAGTTGTATTTCATAACTAACAAATATAAAATTGTTGATATCTTTGACTCTTCTCTGTAGACTATTAATTTGTAATTGAGAAATTCTTTCCCT
>NW_006777228.1:2240099-2253892 GCF_000442215.2 Lipotes vexillifer
TTCCCTACAAATTCCAAGGTAAGCCCGGAACAAATTCCACTAAATGAAGGATAAGCTCAGTATAAGTTTTTTATATTGAAATGTGTCAATATTTCAATCCAAATAATTTCACAGGCACTGTCCTTTTTTCC
Organism: Lipotes vexillifer; assembly: GCF_000442215.2. Taxonomy (NCBI): domain Eukaryota; kingdom Metazoa; phylum Chordata; class Mammalia; order Artiodactyla; family Lipotidae; genus Lipotes; species Lipotes vexillifer. The sequence goes on from NW_006777228.1 coordinate 2,240,231, forward strand.
TTTATAGAGAGTACTTCTTTATGAAAATACTTTTATATAAAAAAATTCAATATATATTACCTCTGTATGTGAGTCTTTTGAATGTTTTGACAAATTTAGATGCTGGAAAAAATTAGAACACTTGTCAAGTTTTTTAATTCAGGTACAGAAAATATTTTATCCAATCAAAAACAGAGTTCCAGGGGGCTTCCCTGGTGGCGCAGTGGTTGAGAATCCGCCTGCTAATGCAGGGGACACGGGTTCGAGCCCTGGTCTGGGAAGGTCCCACATGCCGCAGAGCAACTAGGCCCGTGAGCCACAACTACTGAGCCTGCGCGTCTGGAGCCTGTGCTCCGCAACAAGAGAGGCCGCGATAGTGAGAGGCCTGCGCACCGCGATGAAGAATGGCCCCCGCTTGTCACAACTAGAGAAAGCCCTCGCATAGAAACTAAGACCCAACACAGCAAAAATAAATAAATTAATTAATAAACTCATACCCCCAACATCTTCAAAAAATTAAAAAAAAAAAAAAAACTGAGAGTTCCATCAAAAGATTTTTTTCTATAAGGTATTCTAAAGAGTATTTATAGAATTTCAAAATAAAATTACTCTTTTACTTTTCATTTTTTATCTTGTTAAATCCCCCCCATAATTTTGTAGGCCACATTTATATATCTTTTCCTTTACACAGTCTTTATTCTTAAAAAGTATAATTCACTAGAAGCTCCAAAAGTTGAATTTTTTAGTGTTGTTCTTGCTGAATGATTCTATTGAGGATTCCAAGGTTATATTTTTTAAGCAAAATGTAACCATATTTTAGATGACTAGTTTATAGAAAGATATAGTATTATTTTAGGATACGTACTTTTTTTTACAAAGTAGGTCATCAAAGGCTCAAATATTTCTAACATCTCATTAATGAAGAGCTGCGAAAAGACAATGTGTGTACCACCTAGACATTTGTCTCAAAAATGTGTAGTCAGTATCTCATTTGATCTGAATACGATACCATGCTTCATGAATTATATGTGAATACACCTTATTGCTTCTTATGCAGCTGCATGTGTTAAATCTTTGTTTTAGGGCATAATCTTATTAGTATAGCTATTCACTTCTGTAATTAGTGCTACTGCTTCTTTAGCAATTTTATCTTCTACTTTGCATGCAGCCAATGATAAAAAACAGTAAATGTCAACAAACATTGTATGCAAATGACATCAACTTTCTTGGGAAATGAACATTTAGCTCCTTTTCATTACATATGTACTTTCGGGGGGTTGGGCTTTCACTGCTGCAGAAAGGGTTTATGGCTAAAAATTAAATGAACACTAAAATACTAAGTCAATAAATGAACATTCATTGTAGATTTACACCAAACCATAAATGGCAAGTCTTGTACAGTAAGAAGCCTCAGGCTACTCTCTATATGCTCTATGGCAGGACCGTTGCATCTGTATTGCCTATGCTTATTTCACATCTACCAAAACTATAATTCTCTCATTTTCACACTAACCCCACCTACTACCAACTGTGCCTTGTGATTTCATGTATCTCACAGACTATGGCAGAGCCCATGTCCCAACTGCCCAGTCAACTAAGTGGGGAGCCTTGGATAACAGCTTTGAATACTTCTCCCACTATCTTTATACCAGTGGAGGGCTGTATGTGCTGTCTGTGAAATATTAGTTGGAGTTACCTTGTCTGGAAAGGACCAGGAAAAGAGAGATGTGTCTTATAGCTTATTAATTATTTATTTAACCATAGTTAAAGTGAGAACATTGTTCTTCACCCATTTGTGTTTTTGCAGCTGGAAGTACAAAGTTGGGATCTATCAAAATAATCTTGATATGTTTTTATATATCTACTAATAGTAACATTTTGTTAAATAATGAGAAATCTGGGACAAAGGCCTAAACAAAAGTGATGCAAGAAAAATAGGGGACTAGGACTGACCAGGACAAACAGAATGTGTGGTCTTCCCAGATATAATATACTTCACTAGATACCAAGAATGTCTTAACCATTCATGTGATACTATAGATCACACATTTTTTCCAATTAGAAAAGAAAAATATAAATTACGATTTTGCTATTATTACCTTTTTTTTTTTCCTGAGAGAGAGCAATGTAAAGGTTTGATTTTAGTATTAGTTTTTGAGTTTAACTTGTTTTCTTTAGCTAACTTATTAGGTGTTCATAGCGCTTTGTTTTAAAAACTACATGGTATACATGTTTCAGGGATATTTCTGTGACTTGCCTCAGATTTCCCATTTCATCGATGATAACTTAAAATGCATATCAAGATTTGGAAATATCTACTACAGTTCTTATCAATGTATAGTCTTAATCACAGTGTTATCGCTGCTCCTTAAAACATTTGACAGTATTTCTTAAATGCAACATTCATAATAAATGGTGTATTGGAAAATGTGCTATATTAAGAATGTGAAGAATTGGGTTCTAATACTAATTCTATAACTGAAAAGTTTTTCACATTAGGTAAGTTATTTTTCTAAAAACAATTATAAAGATGCAATGTATAATATAATAACAATGACAATAATACAAGTTACAATAATAATACAAATACATACTACATCTATATCGCACAATTCATTTTGCCATCAGATGAGAATAAAAATAGGCAAGTATGAGGAAGGAGCCCATATTTAGATCAATCAAAGGTAGCACCTGTACATTTCTCTCCGGGCTACGTAGTTTCTGCTCACCTGGGTTAGATGCAAGCCAAGTTTGCTCTTTTTGAGAGTGGATGAAAATTTAATACTTAAAAACATTACAAATGGTAGGTGTAAATTGGAAGTGATCCCCTGTCACTGGGAATGGCAGAAGAGACCCGGGTCAGCAGGAGGCAGCTGCTGCAAACACACACTGAAGGCACTCACACAAGGGAAGTCCAGGTGCTCTGGGAAGTGGTTCATCACATGGTCTCATTTCAACCTCAGGGCAGCCCTAGGAGGTAGGTGTCTTATTTCATCTTACACATGGGGAAATAGACCTAGAGAGATCTGCACAGCAAGGAGCTAACACAGAGGCTGAGGGGCAGAGCTAGGATTCAAACCCAAGTCCTGCCATGTGCACTGATCCCCTGGGGCCCAGCTCTGTTCGTGTTCACTGGGCCCTGCGAGGGTAAGGCTCACACTCTCTGTCCTGGGTTGAGTATCAGAACCACGTGGAGAGCTTGGGAATAGGCCCCACCCCATGCCCAGATTGAAGGCAACCAAGTAAAGCTGAGTCACCCACCCCCAGCACAGGGGAGGACAATGGAGGCAGCAGGAAGAACAGATAGAAGGAGCTGAAAAGCCAGGTCAAGGGGCCTCTGAGTGACAAGCCCTGAGCTTCTCATTCCCCCACCGATATGCGGCCTTCAGACATGCATTAGCGATCATCAGACAGTAAGTTTTATTTATTTATTTTTTAACATCTTTATTGGAGTATAATTGCTTTACAATGTTAGTTTCTGCTTAGTTTCTGCAATGTTAGTTTCTGTTAGTGTTAGTTTCTGCTTTATAACAAAGTGAATCAGTTATACATATACCTATGTTCCCATATCTCTTCCCTCTTGCGTCTCCCTCCCTCCCACCCTCCCTATCCCAACCCTCTAGGTGGTCACAGAGCACCGAGCTGATCTCCCTGTGCTATGCAGCTGCTTCCCACTAGCTATCTGTTTTACGTTTGGAAGTGTATATATGTCCATGCCACTCTCTCACTTTATCACAGCTTACCCTTCCCCCTCCCCATATCCTCAAGTCCATTCTCTAGTAGGTCTGTGTCTTTATTCCCTTCTTGCCCATAGGTTCTTCATGACCATTTTTTCCCCTTAGATTCCATATATATGTGTTAGCATACGGTATTTGTTTTTCTCTTTCTGACTTACTTCACTCTGTATGACAGACTCTAGGTCCATCCACCTACTACAAATAACTCAATTTTGTTCCTTTCTATGGCTGAGTAATCCTCCAAAATTTACAAGCAGCTCATGCAGCTCATTATCAAAAAAAACAACCCAATCCAAAAATGGGCAGAAGACCTAAATAGACATTTCTCCAGAGGAGATATACAGATTGCCAACAAACACATAAAAGAATGCTCAACATCATTAATCATTAAAGAAATGCAAATCAAAACTACAATGAGATATCATCTCACACCGGTCAGAATGGCCATCATCAAAAACTCTACAAATAGGGCTTCCCTGGTGGCGCAGTGTTTGAGAGTCTGCCTGCCGATGCAGGGGACACGGGTTCGTGCCCCGGTCCGGGAAGATCCCACATGCCGCGGAGTGGCTGGGCCCGTGAGCCATGGCCGCTGAGCCTGCGTGTCCAGAGCCTGTGCTCTGCTACGGGAGAGGCCACAACAGTGAGAGGCCCGCGTACTGCAAAAAAAACAAAAAAACAAAAAAACTCTACAAACAATAAATGCTGGAGAGAGTGTGGAGAAAAGGGAACCCTCTTGTACTGTTGGTGGGAATGTAAATTGATACAGCCACTATGGAGAACAGTATGGAGGTTCCTTAAAAAAACTAAAAATAGAACTACCATACGACCCAGTAATCCCACTACTGGGCATATACCCTGAGAAAACCATAATTCAAAAAGAATCATGTACCAAAATGTTCATTGCAGCTCTATTTACAATAGCCAGGACATGGAAGCAACCTAAGTGTCCATCAACAGATGAATGGATAAAGAAGATGTGGCACATATATCCATCAGACAGTAAGTTTTGACAGTGACATAGGAGAACAGCCAGGCATATAGGCACCTTTCCTGAGCCTGCCCAATGGTGGGCCAGGGCTGCTACTGGCAGGCCCTCCCTGGGGTGGTCGGGGAGAAGGCCTGCCCTGAAAGACTGCAGACTTCAACTCCCTGCTCCCTCTTCTCCAGGAGCCCTCCGGGATTTCTACCCAGAGTTGAGTAGAATCTGCAGCTGTACTCCCATCACAGCACTGTCCTGTCACCTTGGCCATCTCTCTCACTAGTCCATGATCTTGACCAATCATGAGGATACATCTTATGCCCCTTTGCAGTCCTAGTTCTAGGGCCCAACAAAACGTCCCTAACCAGGGCACAACCCAGAATCAGAGGAGCCAGTAAGTGGCAATGCTCCAGAACAGGTGCTCTGGTTGTCCTCACTGGTAGCTCATCTACCTGCCACAGGTGGACCTGGATCTTGCCAGCGGTCCTGCTCAGAAGAACCCTGGGGAGTATGAGTGAGGTGAGTGGCTCACAAGCTGGGACAAGGAAGAAACAAGGCTAGCTTCCATCGGCTCTGAAGCCACATCTGAAGATCTTTCTGGAAGGAGCATGAAGAAAGGGCAATCCTTACAAAACACCAGCTGGCCTCCTGAAGTGACTGCTCTGAAAGGGGCACATTTACAGGTGGGTCAAGATGCATTTTCTTGGGAAAGAATTAATAACTTCTCCTATGTTGGACTCTGTCTGGGATCTGCTGGAAGCCTGGGGAAGCTGCCCAAGTTTGGGGAAGGGGAATTCTTCAGAACACATCTGCTTCCATTACTTAAATTTCAGCTGAGGAGACCAAAGAGACCGAGGAGAAGGGACAAGCCCAAAGTATCAGCCAGTAAAAAGTACTGACCACACTGCTTACCCATTCTACCCCAGCTGCCCAGTTTTCAGAGCAGTAGATGGACTTGGATTCTACCAGTGATGATACTGTTCTCCAAGTCTTGGTAGGGAGTCCAGATCTAATACTACCCATAGGGAAAATTGCTGGAGAGTTAGGGATGGACCCACTCTCCCTAACCATTCCCACCACTCCAAAAGCCTGCCCCTTGAGAGAGGTCCCAAACTTGACTTTGAAGGTTCCTCCCAGGGGAGGCCAGCTCTAAGCTGCCTGCTCCTTCCAGAGAGGTCCTGGCATCCCAACCTTGGGCTGTGGCATCATCACCTCTGAGCCAACAGTTAGGGGAACAGCTAAGCTGAGACAGGACAGGTCCAACCAGCCTAGTCTGGGCAGGGGCTGATTCCCAGCTGTGCCAGGCTTTGACTGTCATCTGGTTCCTGCCGGTATGAGTGGCCCTCTGGGTTTCTTGGTGGCATCCTGAGCCTTCACAGATGTTCCTGCTTGACCTTTTAGCAGCTGGGTGTGCACACACAGCAGTGCGGTGAGGAGGGATATCCTCTGGGATAGCAGGGGTCCCTGGACTTCCTGGGTAAGGCTCAGCTTGGGTTTTCCATAGATGATGCCGCTTCCCCAGAACCTTGGCCAGCCCTTTGCTCAGGTGGCACAGTCAGAGGAGCCTGACCCCAAGAAGTCCAGGTAGCTCCATGGTAGTTGCAGTGGCCGTGTAGTTGGGTGTTTGTAATGCAGGGACTCCGTCTTTGCCGTTACTAGCTGGTCCAGTTGTCTGCATCTTCCAGTGGTCCTGATAGTGCTTCTCTCTTCCTCTGCCATTGCTTGACCTCCTCCAGGGCTGCCGTCTTCCTCTCTCTCTTCGGCTTGGGGAAGCCTGGCAGGTACACCCTCCGCTCCTCCGCGTGGATGCTGAGCACTTGCCATTTGCTGTGCAGGGGCCCCAGCATCACTGTCCTGCCGCTTGCGCTCTGGCCTGAGACACTGCCCCGTGGCATTCCTAGCCTCCTGGACGTGCCTCACAGCTGTGCTCCGGCTCACTTTGCCCTTAATGTCAAAAAAGGTTAAATGCATTGTAATCTCTTTCTTGCTGTCTTGTCTGCTTTCTGACACACAGTCTTGCTGCATGATTTCCTAACTTGACTGAACTCAATACGTTTCTACAAACAAAAGTTAAATCATTCTTTTCCTCCCATTAAACCCCCAATTATCTCCTGATTTATCTCCCAAGACTTTATGCTGCTATGTATTAAAATAGTAGTGGTAATGATATCCTTTAACATTTGCTTAGTGAGTACTATTTACAAGGCACTGTTCTAGGTGGTTTCCATATACCAATTCATTTAATTCTACAGCAATGTGCATTGTACAGCTTTATAGATCTGTTTATGGATGAGGAAAGTGGAGACAGAGAGGTTAAATGACCTGCCCAAGTTTACAACTATTCAGGGACAGAGCCAAGATTTATTCCAGGTAGTCCGATTCAAGAATCTGTGTTATTAAGCACTACATGTGTAAGCATACGTGTATAAGAGGGTGTGTGTATGTGTGTGTTTAGGTGGTAAGAGAATGTGTATATCTTTTTTTTTTTTTTTTTTTTTTTTTTTTGATGTTGGGGGTAGGAGTTTGGTAATTTATTTATTTATTTTTGTTGTGTTGGGTCTTCGTTTCTGTGCGAGGGCTTTCTCTAGTTGCAGCGAGCGTGGGCCACTCTTCATCGTGGTGTGTGGGCCTCTCACTTTCGCGGCCTCTCTTGTTGTGGAGCACAGGCTCCGGACGCGCAGGCTCAGTACTTGTGGTGCACAGGCTTAGTTGCTTCACGGCACGTGGGATCCTCCCAGACCAGAGCTCAAACCCGTGTCCCCTGAATTAGCAGGCGGATTCTCAACCACTGCACCACCAGGGAAGCCCAAGAATGTGTATATCTTAATGGTAGATACAGAGAAGGAGGACATAGGTAATTTTACATTCTAAGTCAGGTTTAATTTTTGTGTAGTCATTTTTATTCACTAGATATTGGTATAATTTTGTTTCCACACATGTAAAAATAAAATATCTCAAATGGCAGGGTTACTAACTTTCCTTAGAGCCTACATATGAAATAAGTATCCCCATGCTAGAAAAGTATTTGAACCTCATAATGTCAGAGATTATCTGTCTTTGACCAGATTTTGTTATGTGTTACATAAGACCTAGTTGATCAGGCCAAAATTCTGGACCCTCCCCTCACCCAAAAAAGAATTCTGAGGGAAGGACAATCCTTCCAAAGAAAGTGAGATGATAATAAATTTAAGTCCAGTGCGAGGTGGGGGGCAGATAGTACACATGTAATAATATATTCCAAAAATTTTATTATGATGTTTAAAATTTATAAATGATACAATACTATTTAAATACCTATTTAATAAAAATTATTTTCTTTCATAAGAAAAAAGACTTAAAAGAATATTTAGCTTCAAAAATTATAAAATCATTTTTAAACTAATTTTCATGCAACCTGTCCTTAAATGGTTCTACAGGAAATATAATATAAAAATAATTATAATGCCCTGTATATATTTATAGTACAAAATAACATTTGGATTCATGTAGGGTCCTTAAATTTTAGCCCTTAAAATTTTAAAAATGTTTGTACTCTCAGATAATTATTGTCAATAAATTTAAAATAGTCCTTAAGCACTGACATATGAAAAAGGTTAATGATTAAGGTCCTGTTAATCAGGACTTATATGCAGACAAATGCACAGCCTGATATAATTATGATTCAAGGTCCCAATTTTTCCTAATGCATAACTAAGGCCCACAATGCCGTCACCATAAATAGAAAAGAATCATCAATTAGTATGTTTTAATAAGAACATGCAAATTAAACACACAGTTTAAATGGAACTCAGTAAATTACTGTGGAAAACCCATTTGTTTAATGATCATAAGATAGAGTCTGGTTAACTCAATATTGTCAACTATTAATATCTTACACAAAATTAATATAAAATACCACTTAGAAAATAATTACTAGAATAGAAAGCATGTTATTTTATGAAATATGTTACCATTTTTGTTTTCTGTCTTGTTTTTGTAAATACATTTTAGAAACCTCATCAGGTTTCTCTGTTTCAAAGACTAGCTGCCAAGAAACTATGATATAAAACATTTTTGAAACCATTCTTTCAAAATGATTTTAAACTTTCAGTATTAAAAATAAAGGCAAACAATTATTTAAATGTGCTTACCAAATCAGTGAATCACAAAGCATAGAATTTGAGACTATTTTTTTTTACAGCATGGTTTTAACCTGTCTTATTCTCATTGCCTGAACTGCTCTTTCTCTTAGATGTCTATCATCTTCACATACTTGAGGCCTCAGTTTAAATATCACTTCACCAGACTACTACACCTTGACATATTATCTGAAGGAAGTCCCAGTTCCCAACCGAATCTCTATCTTAGGCCCTAGTACAATCTCTTAAAACATTTTGTTGCTTGGATGCTAATGGAACATTATTGAGTAACTATTCTTGAGTACTTATCTAGTGGGGGGAAACACACTCTGTCAGAAAAAAATAGAGAAAACACCATTTTTAAAATTTTAGAGGGCTAAAATTTAAGGACCCTACATGAATCCAAATGTTATTTTGTACTATAAATATATACAGGGCATTTCTCTATTTTTTTCTGACAGAGTGTGTTTCCCCCCACTAGATAAGTACTCAAGAATAGTTACTCAATAATGTTCCATTAGCATCCAAGCAACAAAATGTTCCCTGTGGGCTAATATAAATCTGGAACAGAATAATTTCCATATGAATGTTCACTGAAAACAAATTTAAAAAATTTTAAGTACCTGGAAAAGGTAGAGAGGGGCCTCTTATCAATATTGTAAGAGTGAGAAAAACTTGAATAATTTGCCCATTTGTTTATGATGTAATTAGTCTTATTTATCCACAGGGATTTTTGGTATTTTAGGGAAGTAAACCCTGGAACTGAAATATGAGTTGTACATATTTTTTGTAGCATGGCATTTGATTTACTTTCAAGATATTTTACCCATGAAGCCAATTTTATAAATGTGCACCCAAATTTACAATCTGTTATTTTATGCTTTCTTTGTGCTTTTGTTGTTGTTGTCATATTAGAAAAACATCTTCACATCCCATTTATGACAGGTAAATCTTACCAAGTTATTGCAGTCTATTAATTTCTGTGGGTGCAAACTCAGAACAATGCTTAGTTTATAGCAGGTACTTAATAAATCACTGCTGAATGGAAGAACAAGTGAATAAATGCATGAATGAATGCAATTGCCTCTTAACTGTTCTCCCTTTTAATAATAAATTTGCTTTTCTGCTAATAGCTTGATTTCCTTGTTCAATACTGATCAATCTCTTATCGGAAGCAATCAACTTAAAATCTTCCATCTCAAAGTTATAGGATCCAGGTTCTTGGGGCATTGCAGATAGGCCTTTTATGATCTGTCCCCAAACTTTCTACAGCCTGTACAGCTGGAGTGAAACCATATTATTTGAGAATTATTAAATAGGTCTCAAATTTTCCTGGCTTTGGTATTTATTGATTCTGATTTCCTCTTTCTTTACTGCTCGTGTGAATCTTACCATCTGCCAAAGTCGTGTCCAACATCTCAGTGTTCTTTGAAGTCATCTCATGACTTCTTCCTGACCATTTACTTCCCTGATTCTCTTCAGCAGTCAACAGTGTTCTGATTATTTATCATAGTCTGCCTTAAATTATAAATATATGTGGGCAAGAGCCTACTGATCTCCTCAATTGGTAAACTCTCCAAGAACAGGGATTTGTGTCTCTGATTCTTTGTATCTTAGCTGAGCTTTAGATATCTGAGGGATTTTGACTGGCAATATCTAATTCAAATTGGTAGCACTTTTCATATCTAATAACAAACTAAAATGTACCGGCCAAAAATAACAATAAGCAAGGATCAGTTTTAAAGTAGATTTAATGTCATGGTAGTCAAGAGTAGTTTCATGGTAATATTCCATTCGCAAAGATTTGAGAATACAATTCTACTTTTCTAACAAAGATCAAAATATTTGTCTGTAAAATTGGTTGTTAAGGTTTCCATGATGAGTTGGCGAATTATAGTGCAAAGTGTGAAAGAAGAAAATTTTGAATGTAATAATTCATACTTTTGCACCCATCAACACCTTACATCAAAATCAATTTCAGAGGTATTAAACAATTTGGTATAAACTTTTCTAATATAAAAATAAATAGAAGTGAACATCAGATTTCTGTACTAAATAAGTTTTTAGTTTGAAGGAAGAAAATGAATGCAAATATTTTCAGTGTATAATCATTTAACATCTATGACAAATGCTATAAGATGAAGGTGTAGGGGAGGCAAATTTTTGCATCTACCTTCTTAAGGTTATTCTCCTTGGCAAAAACTTACATGCCTTTATAGTAGGTTGAACAAAGAGAGGCATGTGTGGAAAAGTAACTAAACCATGTGGAGAGGCTAAAGGAAGATAAGAATTATTTTTTTTCAAATTGTACACTTTATTTTATTCTGAGTTATTCAGTAGCTTTTTGGTTTTTTTAAATTTTATTTTATATTAGAGTATAGTTGATTTACAATGTTATGTTAATTTCAGGTGTACAGCAAAGTGATTCAGTTATACATATATACATTATTTTTCAGATCCTTTTCCCATATAGGTTATTACAGAATATTCTGTAGAGTTCCCTATGCTATACAGTAGGTCCTTGTTATCTATTTTTTATATAGTAGTGTGTATATGTTAGTCCTAAACTCCTAATTTAGGAGATAAGAATTACTTTAACAAGGTCATCTTGTATAGAATTCTCTTGGTCTCAACTTCTCTCTCATTGATAATAAGAATGTTACATTCTTATTATGTAACATTCTTAAGGAAAGGAAGAATGTTTTTCACATGGGAATTTTGTCTCTTGCATTTAAGAAAAAGAAGAAAGATTAGAGTGTTCTTATATTTGCAGTTTTTCTTAGTGCCTTTAGCTCAAAAGTGGCATATTTTGAGGTGTATTCTGCCACCTTCAAAGTCATGCTATAAACTGAGAAAACAAATTTACAAAAAAATATATAACCAATATAATATGGTTAGTGCATAAAAAAGTTATAAAATAGATAAAAGCAATGGATAGAAGACAATTTTAAGAAGGAATCTAAAAAAAGAAAAAATGGTTCTGACAAACCTAGAGGCAGGACATGAATAAAGACACAGACGTAGAGAATGGACTTGAGGACATGGAGAGGGGGAAGGGTAAGCTGGCATGAAGTGAGAGAATAACACTGACATATAAACACTACCAAATGTAAAACAGCTAGTTGGAAGCAGCTGCATAGCACAGGGAGATCAGCTCAGTGCTTTACTGCCTAGAGGGGTGGGGTAAGGAGGGTGGGAGGGGGACACAAGAGGGAGGGAATATGGGGATATCCGTATGTGTATAGCTGATTCACTTTGTTATACAGCAGAAACTAACACAACACTGTAAAGCAATTATACTCCAATGAAGATGTTAAAGGAAAAAAAAAAAAAAAAAAAACAAGCTAATTAAAACCTTCAACTACTTATGTATTTTAAAAATACAAATTAAAAAATGTCATAAGTTTTTTTTAAAAAAGATAAACTGGGAATATTAAATTTTTAAAAAATTTATTTGAGCATTTATTGATTCACATAGGGCAACAACAAACTGGAAATGGTTAGGAACATTCCACTAACAGGAGCTTGAGGAGAGAATTTTATGGAGGAAAGACATATGCAAAATAAGGACATTATTGATTGGCTATAGCTTAAAACCTCATTGGCTGTTTGTGATTGGTTATCCTTAGCGTTTTGATTTTGTAACCTTGAGGCATTTGCAGGCTTAGATTTTGGTTTGCTTATAAGCTGCCTCAGCATTAGAGCCATATCAGTCTCAGTCTAATGGCTTCCTTGTTTAATTAATTTAACAGTTTTCACCTATGAATTTAACTATGCTTTTCTATGCGGCTAGCTAAATCTAGGAAGGCTGGAAAACAATGGATGGCATGTAAGTTATCACAGTTGTTTAAGATATTCATATATACAGTCTCCTTCACTGATATCACTTTACCTACACATAGTCATACACATACTCAAACATATGATCTTTCTAACACAGAAGCAAACTTGCTGCCTATATTGTCATCTTACCCCCATAACATAAAATATTATAGTTCACTAAGGTCTTGCTAGAGCTTTGCCAATGTAAATATAGAGATTCATTGGACCACTGGAGATAAAGAAAAACATTAAAAAGGTAGCTAGGAATTCGACAGTGTTTTTTATTGTTGTTGTTCTTGTTGTTTGGAGGGTTTTTTTGTTTGTTTTTTCTTTGCCAGTTATAAAGCATAATCAGTTATCTACAGGAATTCTTACTTTTCCCCATTATTTGTCAAATGTAATTATATGGCTGTTTGTATGATAAAGTATGAACTGGAATCTGAGTGAAAGTAAGCAGCTACTGGTCTCTGCAATATGTCTCAGCTGACTTTTGCTTAGGTTTGCATAAGATAAATCTTTTTTGTAGATCTTTGTGTTTAAAAGGCTTCTGGGGCTTCCCTGGTGGCGCAGTGCTTGAGAGTCCGCCTGCCGATGCAGGAGACGCGGGTTCGTGCCCCGTTTCGGGAGGATCCCACGTGCCGCGGAGCGGCTGGGCCCGTGAGCCATGGCCGCTGGGCCTGCGCGTCCGGAGCCTGTGCTCCGCAAATGGGAGAGGCCACAACAGTGAGAGGCCCGCATAACGCAAGGAAAAAAAAAAAAAAAAAAGGCTTCTGGAACTGTGAAGCTGTTTCCATCTTGCAAAAAACAATGCCTCTTTCTAATAAAAACTCTCTCAAGCAAAGGCAATCTAAAAGAAAAATGTCTTTTAATAATATGTATGTTTAAATCCGGCCTTTGTTTTAATATACATAAACTTGATTTCTCCTTCTTGCACCTTTGAATTTTTTCTTACATCCTAATGATACCATAAATATTCTATAAAATGTAATTTAAAAAATGGTGTGTTCTGTGTGAGCTCTCTCAGCAG
>NW_006777228.1:2253916-2266155 GCF_000442215.2 Lipotes vexillifer
AGATGCACACCTTGAACCATGCCAAAAATAATTTCATGGAGTTATTGTAGCACGCTGAGTATTCAGAGGCTTTTTAGATTTCAAACTGGTATTGTAATGATTTATAATATCCAAATGCTCTGAAGTGGTCATTCATTGAACATCTTGTTATGCAAAATAGTCACTAAGCTTTCTGCAAAGTCATATACTAATCACTTTGGTCACAAACATAACCCTGTTCACTTAGCAGCTGTTTCTAGGATTTTATGCCTATCTTTGACTAAGTTAAAACTATAAAAAAAAAAAAAAAAACCATGCCTTCATTTGAACATGTTTGTGTTCCGATTTTGAAAGGAAAAAGATCAGAATATTTTGATTAGATGTGTACTTAGGTTTAAAAATGACCTTGATAAATATAGTGACTAAGAATTTCTTTTTTTTAAGAATTTCTTTTCATAAAAAGTATTATTTTTTTGTCCATTCAACTTCTCTATTATGCGCTGGTATTTTTTCTGAAATATAAATTTATTCTTCTGATTAACAATACCTATTTTATATTTCTTATGTCACTAAAAATACATTTTTCTAAGGGCTTTTACGGAAAATAAATGCAATATTTTAGATTTTTTTTGAGAATCTCTAGATTTTTAAGCAGATAAATGGTCATGAAATCCATTCCATGGCAACCAGGAAGAATTTATGTTATCTTCTCTAAAAGGTTTGATGTGTAATATTCAAAATAGTTCTCCAAATTAAATGACTTTTATCGCTTGGATTCAAGAAAGTCTTTTCTATTACTGAGAGATTCTTACTTTAACATTTTCTTTTTCTTTCTGGTTAAATCTACTGCAGATATGACAATTTTGTGACACAGATCACCACTACTCAGCCATTCCACATCCTGAACACAGCATCCTTTCCCAGATCAGTAAACAAATCCTCATTCACATAAAAATCCACTACCAAATGACTGCTATTAATTCTTGAGTTGAAGCCAGTGCCCACTTCTGATTTAAAATTGCACGGTCTTGGGCTTCCCTGGTGGCGCAGTGGTTGAGAGTCCGCCTGCCGATGCAGGGGACACGGGTTCGTGCCCCGGTCTGGGAGGATCCCACATGCTGCGGAGCGGCTGGGCCCGTGAGCCATGGCCGCTGAGCCTGCGCGTCCGGAGCCTGTGCTCAGCAACGGGAGAGGCCACAACAGTGAGAGGCCCGCGCACCGCAAAAAAAAAAAAAAAAAAAAAAAAAAAAAAGCATAAAATTGCATGGTCTTGAATCACAGATCTGTAAGACATGTTAGAAATCATCAGGTCCAACATACCGACTTTATAAATTAATAAATTAGAGTATAGTTCAGCAAAGAACTTTGTCAAATGCCAAATAGCAAAGTAAGCTGATACCCTCCCTCCTTTTTTTAAACTATAGGCACCTCCATTGTATTACTCTGCTTTACTATATCATGGTTTAAAATATGCGGAGATTTCCTAAAGCTGGATGGAGTTGTTACGGTGATGGTGAGAAAAATGGAACAACAATGACATAATTTCATATTTTTATCCATTTACACTTCCTTACTGTTTATACTGGAGTCAAAATTCAAAGTATCACCCTATTGTGAATGATGTTTTCAGAGACTGAAATTCCATTCTTGAAACATGAAGTCTTTTACCTTAATAAATCTCAAACCACTTCCTTTTCAGGTATTGTCAAGGTGGAGTGGTTGCTTAATTAGATCACACCATAAATCTATGGTTATACATTTAATAGCACTGTTAAAGAGCTGAAATGCGGTTAAACTATCTCATTGATTAAACACTGCATTACTACATGGTAGAAGTCAATCATGAATAAGATTTTATAAAGCAAACAATTTTTGTAGCTAGTGATTCTAGCATTAGTTTGAGTTAATCAGATAACACATTTCCAAAGAGCTATGTGGAGTGGCGTGAGGTAAATAAATAGAATCTCTGCTTATGTTACTTATTCTAGCTAATATTGGGGCAGTTAGAAAAGCTTGGGTTTGCTCCTGGTACTACACAGCACTCTAGAGGAGGTACTGTCAAAGTATCAATCTAGAAAATTAGGTTTTTAAAAAATTTAATAGTCAAAATAAATTAAATACCTCAGGAGTTGGTATTAACCTCAGATGTCACCTTTATCCTACCTCTCAATTTTTGTAAACATATAAACTGTTTATTGAAATCCTGCACTCTGGATATAAGTTCTGATTTCTAACTTTCCAAATCTAGGATTGATGATATGTGTTAAAAAAAAAAAAGAAAAGTAAAAATTTAAGTCATTATTTGGTCTTTGAAAGTATAATGATAATGTATATGTACAGTCACATAAAATTAAGTTTTTTTACATATAATTTATATTGCTGAAATTGTACAAACTTCTGTTTCATTCATCTTTCATTCCATCAGTCTTGAGGCATTAAATACCCTAAATATTAATTTTCAAATCTTCTGCAGTTTCTTTTATATTTTATAACATGTAATCATTACTCAGAGATCATGGTGAGCAGCCCCACTGTATTACCAAATAGACCCAAAGTACAGTGCAATGTGATTTATTTAGAATGGAATTAATTGAGGGTTCAGCACTATTCAGAAATGTAGAGAACCCCTAGAGAAAATCTAGCCATTTCTCTTCTTTGGAGCTCTACTCAGAGCCCATGTACTTTCAGGAAGTCACTAGAATAATTGTCCTCTTATGGTCAATGTTGATTAAATCAAATACAGTACCATATGCTATTTTATAGTTGTTATTAAAGTCTGTGAAGAAATTATCTGTGTCAGGAGTTTCCAAAATGTGTTCTATGAGGCCGTAGAGTTTTAAAAAAATGTCCTTGATGCTACCAAAGGGCCAGAGTGGGCCTGACAGGTAGTGGTATAAATTTTGAAGATCTTATCAAGCCCCATCCATAATTTGACTATAAAGATTTAACTGATATGTTTTATATATTGATGTTAAGCTTACATTTTACTGTGAAAAAAAGTGAATATGCTGCTTAATTTAAAAAGATTAAGGCAGTCCTATTCATTTTTTCCTTAAAGTTAGATATTTCCTAGTCCCTAAAGAGCTATACAAATTCACTTTTATGCATTTCTTTTTATTTTGTATATAAATCTTAATATATTCATGTAAACATACTATTTTCAAATTTTTAGTTGTACTAAATTTTTATAAAGAATTATCTCCTTTCTCATGATGTTATTTCCTTTCTGTTAGTTAATGTAGATCATTTTAGAAGTACTGTTTTAAAATATAATTTTTGTATATTTATCTCTACTTATTCAGTAGTTCACAAGCAAAATTTAGTTTTGAGAAACAAATGATTATTTTTGTTTTTCATAAATGAAGTGCATCTGTCAACCTCATATATTCTACAGAGCTTCAAGGGAACATGTTTAGGTGTTTGAAACAAACTATAGCTATTTCCATCTATATCTGTATGTATTTCCTGATATGTCTATACTCAATGCAGTACTAACTAATAGAACTATAAGAATTATGAGTAATTAAGACAGAGTGTTCAATTTTGAGGAAGATTAAAACCTAGTAGCAGTAATAGCAATACCTAAATTGTTTTAGGATTTTTATTACATTATCATAAAATTATCCATTTCTGGGCTTCCCTGGTGGCACAGTGGTTGAGAGTCTGCCTGCCAATGCAGGAGACACGGGTTCATGCCCCGGTCCAGGAAGATCCCACATGCTGCAGAGCAGCTAGGCCCGTGAGCTATGGCTGCTGAGCCTGCGTGTCCAGAGCCTGTGCTCCACAATGGGAGAGGCCACAACAGTGAGAGGCCCGCATACAGCAAAAAAAAAAAAAAAAAAGAAAGAAATTATCCATTTCTCCTTTGATAAAGCATAGGGGCAAAATTTGTGAACCTAAGGAAATAATGGTATGGTATAACATTCTGAAGGCTAAAATTGCTATAGACTCAAAAGTAGCCTTCAATCTATATAGTTGTCCTTAATTGTCTTGAATCTATTTAACATATTATAAAACACCATATTTTTAAAGTATCATTGACGGAGACTTTATACTGTGCTTCCTTGTTAGCACTCTGGTCAAATGACCAAAAATTTGCAGGTGGTAGTGAAATTTTGTTTTCTAAGTAAAGAACATTCATGGAGCATTTATGATGGTATGCATCCTGAGAGTTAGGTTTTCAATCAGAATGTGTTGCTTCCATAACTTATAGTTATGATTGTAAGATTTGCTTTTCAGAATTTGCATTAAATCATTGTAAGCATAAGTATAATCTATAAGAAAATGAATTGCTTCTGTGTTCTGCACCTGAAAAAAGTGTTTGCTTTTGATGTGCATTGATGAATAACTCTGTTCTATAGGAAAATGGAAGCATTATTCACTACAAACAGTTGAAGTTGCCAGAACCACTGGTTGACAGAGGGACAAGACACAAGGGTGAGTAATGTTTATGTTTTTCTTAAAATTGTGTCCTTCATATAATATTTTTTTTTCTCCTTTGGAGAAGAACAATACATAGTATCTGTATTTTATGTTCATTACCTATATACGGAGTTTAACTTCCAGACATTCCTCAACTTCTTTAAGCAGATATATGTAGGTCTGATTCATCTAAGCCAGAAAGAGAGAAAAGAGTTAATCACAGAGTTTATAAAAGTCTTTCTCCAGAGAAGTAAAATACCAGTATTTTCTCTTTTAATACATTTAAAACAAGCAAACCGTCAGGCCAGTTTAGATTTATTATTCTTCATTGATTGTCTCATTCTCTTGGAGGACATTCTGGCAGTAAAGCAGTAGACACATTGCATCCATCATCATGTGTCAAAGGGCCATCAGGTCGAAGGCTCTTTTTGAACTTTGCTGTTTCACAAAACCATAGCTGAGTATTATAGGCAGAAGTTTGACATTTTCAGGATGAAAATCAATTTTCTTTTATGTATTTGTGAAGTGAGACTTGTGCTTTGATTGCAGAAGAAATGGCTTTTGGAACTTTGGAGTAACAAAATAGGAATTAAGATAAGATTTGGTTAATAATAGCTTCAGTGAAAGCAAGGAGAAGTATATTTTGTGGTCTAATAATATTTTAAATCCATGGAAATAGAACCAGAAATGGAAACTTATGGAAATAGGCACAGAAATAGATAATTTCTTCCAAATTGAGATAGCAGTGGGTGAAATTTATATTTAAGGAGCTCAGTTAAAAGTGGAACATGATGTTTCAGAAAAACAAATGCTTTTAAAGAAGAAATACATAATTGTAATCTGCAATTCATAAAAAAAAAATAGTGTGTATATACATGCCTGCTTAGTTTTGAATTCCTCTCACTCCTAGCAGAATGTAAGCTCCTGAAAGATAAAGAACCTGTCTCTTTTGTCCACCATGGTACTTATAGCATCTATCTTAATGCTGTGGCATAGTAGACACTGCATAAATATTTGCTATCTCAATATTTTAAAATATTAAAAATAATATACTTACAATGGTATATTTTTATTATATAACTATAAATGTGACATAAAAAGCAGCTTTGTGGGGGATTTATAGAATTTTGAAAATAAACAGTTGAAGTAATTTTCTCTTGTCAGTAATTATGAATTTATTTTTTTAAAAATCTACTTAAGTTTTAAAAGTGCTACTTTAGGTATTTTTTTGTATATATAAGATATGTCTGTGTAAGTGTATTTAAATATACATGAGGCAATGTAATTCCAGCAATAGCTTTATTCCTCATATATGCACATTTAAATTCCTGTGGAACAATGTATTTCAGATAATATATTTTTCATACAAAGGAACATGTACATTTTTTTTAAAAATCATGATTTCATTTTGTTGATGAGCTCATAAAAGCATGAAAATAATAATTGAAAAGAGATCAATTTCCTGTCCTAAAGTTTCTTGCTGTTTATAGTTCAAGATAAATTCCAATGAATTTTCTCTATTGAAAGAAAATAGCTTATTATTGCAGAATTATTTTTAACATATGTTATTAACATACCAATTCATGTGTTTGCACATGTGCATAAGTAAAAATAGATAGACAGATAATCTTAGAACAGGATCAAAGTTTCCAGCACAAACACTCTCATATGCAACAGCTCTCAGTTGTCCACCTTTCAGTAAAGTAAATTCCTTGAAGCCTGAGAATAAGTATGCTTGATGTGCACCTCCCTACCCCACTTGTATGGGAGGAGTGTGTTCAAATATTGAATAATAAAGATGAGGCCATTATAACTCTATTTTACTAGAGGTAAAAAGAGTATCCTTAAAAAATATAGTAAAATAGGGCTTCCCTGGTGGCGCAGTGGTTGAGAGTCCGCCTGCCGATGCAGGGGACGCGGGTTCGTGCCCCGGTCCGGGAAGATCCCACATGCCGCGGAGCGGCTGGGCCCGTGAGCCATGGCCGCTGGGCCTGTGCGTCCGGAGCCTGTGCTCCGCAGCGGGAGAGGCCACAACAGTGAGAGGCCCGCGTACCGCAAAAAAAAAAAAATATATATATATATAGTAAAATAGAGCATATTTTTGTTTTTCCTTTTTGAGATTTTAGGGAAATTCTTTCTTTGTGTGTATATGTGTCCTGACCTTAGTATAAAGAATATCTGTTTCTCTCCTTGGGTAATTGATACACTGTTGGCACTGTTATGTAACAAATTACCAAGAAAACAATCAAGTTGGAAAGGAATTTAGTAATTTTGCAGAAACATCCTCAATATGTATTTCAACTACTTAAGTTTTATAAGCTGTTACCTTCCTTTTGCTCTGATTTTACTACTTAATATTTTATCTTAAAGCATTGTGTGAATCTATTTCAAATCATTTTTGTAATTAAGTATCATATTAAATAAATATATTTAACAGCTAAAGTATTCAAAGAAACATTTACATTTATAGGTATTATTAATAGTGTTCTCAGTTGTACTAATAGGGCAAGGAAACAAAACATTGACCAAAGAGAGCATTTTAGAGACCGACCATCAATGAAGGAACTTTATGAGGAATAGGTGAAGTCAAATAATACCACTGCCAAAATGTGGGATAAAGTTCCCTGAGTACATTAGTACTGAGTGCCTAAGTACTCAGGCTTTACTTGTCAGTTGATTTTTGCTCACTTAAAAACTTAAGTTGGAAGGACAGAGGAACAGAGGCTCAAACTGGAGTCTGACTCTAAAACCAGAAGAGGGTCTACTACACCTTGCTGTCTCTCCTTTGATAATCGGAAGGCATCTGGTCTGGTTTAGAGTAAATGAGTTGCACGATTTATAAATCCGAGGCCATGGATCTTTATATATCAAATTTACCTTTGTGAGGTAATCCTAGATAGTCTCTTTGGAGTATACATGTGTCAACTTAATTATAATTATTTTTGTATCGACTATTAGATTAAATGAATGGAATAACTAAATAAACTGTGCACATTTCTAAGCCTTTGGGAAAATAATGTATTTTGAGTTAGCATCTCTTTATATCATCAACGTCTTTACTTCAGTTGAAGAAAAAACGTCTAAAGGAATAGAAGTGAGGCAAACTATATTTTCTAAGGGAAGAATTGAGATTGAAGAAAGCAGTAATATAAGAACTAATAAGAAAACACAGAAA
This sequence comes from Lipotes vexillifer, assembly GCF_000442215.2. Taxonomy (NCBI): domain Eukaryota; kingdom Metazoa; phylum Chordata; class Mammalia; order Artiodactyla; family Lipotidae; genus Lipotes; species Lipotes vexillifer. Next base: position 2,261,493 of record NW_006777228.1, read on the forward strand.
GTAGTTTCTACGTCTAATGGGGCTATTGATTGTGTAATCAGTCACATTAATGTACCTAAACCTGGTATTACTGGCTCCATTTATATTAGATTAAATAATTTTAAACCTGAGATCAAAGATTTTCCCCTCAAGTACATTTGCAGCTGTTTTGATGTTCATTATCCATGTCACTGAGATAATTACTGCCTTATTTGTTTATAGTACAAGGTATGTTTTAATTTTTACCTGAAGAAAGCTTAAGTAGTCCTTTTATCAAGGGTCAGGGAAGTTTGATAAGGGGCTTAATTATACTAGAAAAAATCACTAGAAGAATAAGTGAATTCACAGAGAGTTAAATATTATCAGATGAGGGCAATACTTTAAAGGAAAAACTGCAATTCAGTTGTTTTCTGTTTTTTCTTGCCCTTCCCTAAAGCAGCATTAGCCGAACTGATGATCCCCAGGTAGCTGGGCCTGAGATACAGTCCATTAAAAAAAATTCCATAGATCAAAAATACTTGGGAAGTCAGAGAAATGACATGAAAATTATTAATACATAATAGGAATACAAGTAATATTTAATAGGAATCACAGGTTCAGAGAAGGTCTGCCTTATGAAAACTGTCAAATTTTATTTCTCTAACTTATTTGACCATTGAATTATTGTTGCTTTTGACCATTTTAATAACAAGATTTAAGTAAACTTTTCTGTAAGGGGCCAGATAGTAAATATCGGTGGCTTTGTGGGCTTATATATAATATATAGTCTCTGGGGTAACTACTCAGCCTTTGTAGGACAAAAGTGGCCTTAGATCATACATGAACAAATTAGCCTGGCTGTGTTCCAATGCAACTTCACCAAAAGAGCCAGTGGGCTGGATTTGGCCTGTGTGCAGTAGTTGGCCAACCCTGCTAAAGATACGCAGGGGTTCTTTTTGGGAATCTTTATTCTTGAGATCCTTCTTTATTTATAAAAACAAAACTCTAAATGTTAAGATTCAAGGAGATAACTCATCCTCTTTTCTGACTATAATTTTTGACAAGTATGTAGCAGTAAAGAAGGACATGATGAAGATAATCACTTTTTGTAGAGAAATCAACTCTATCAACCCCTGGTATCCGTGGCTATCACACCAATATCAGGATCTGTGCCAGGTACTGTGTGGCTAAGGAAAATGAATCACATACTCTCTCCCTGCCCTCAAGGAACTTTATGCTCTACTGGGAGTGATGGTGATAATTTTGCAGAGGGCAGGGAATCGAACTAGTACACTCAAAAAATTAATAATGTGTGTGATATAAATGTCACATGAGAAGTAAAACATTTTCCAAGGAGATTAAAAGGAAAAAAATGGTTTGGTTATAGGTATAAGGCAGGCTCTCTATAAGAGATATTGTTTCAGACAAGCTTGAAAGACTGTAACTAGACTTCAACAGGCAGTGTTACGGAAGACAGGATAATGAGAAGGTGTTGTTGCTAGATGGAAGGGCGTGAATAAGGGAAAGGTGGTGGCAGTGGGGAAAGCAAGTTACTTTTGCAGCAAATATTCAGGAGGCAGGAGCATATTACATAAGACTGAAAAATAAGTCTTCGTCAACAAGATACTTAATCCAACAGAAATGCCAAACCCCTGAAGGATATAAGCATGGTAGAGACAAATTTGTTCTTTAAGGGGTACCTATTTGCCCCAGGCAAATGTGTATGATGCATATGTGTATATTGCCTAATGATGCTGTTTAGCCTGTCTGTTCTAAATTGTGACATAAAGCATACTTAACATGCTTTAAGTAGTTTTGAGGGTTCCAGGGACCAAAAAGCATTATCTGGATATTTCAGGATTAATTGCTGCTGCCTTTGCAGTCATTGTGCCCAAAGTTAAAGCAAGAAGGGAAAAGATGCACCAAATGTGGTAACTCTCTTTACTGGGGGAAAGTCAAACTTTCCAGAAGCACCAACCAGATTTTTCCACTTATACTTTGTGACCCAGAAATGGATCAAATGGCCACTCCTTGATCTTCGGGATATGGGGAAAACAACTATTTGGCTTTTCTAACTTTCATGTAGGAAGTGAAGGGGTATCAGAGGATTTAGAGTAGCTTTAAAGATGCACACAGAGACAGCTATAGGAATTCTTAAGTATTTTATAAGAATTTTCAAAAGATGATTTTAGCCAAACTGTACCTTATAGTTATTTCCAAGAGTAATCAATATAATCTGATAAATTTATTGAGAGAGAAAGGGAAAACAGTCTTTTGAAATAAGGTAAACAAAGATACATCAGGGCCAAGCAATAGAGCTGAAACCTGTTAGACTAGGATATGACAAAATATTCAAAGCTTTTCCATTTGAAATTATATTAGCATCTTCTTAGACTTAATACTTATTTGTGGTTTATGAGTGGTGTGTTATAATGTAGAATTGGTATAAAACTTCTGAGGATTTGCAGTCAGAAAATCTGAAATATACTCCCAAGTCCACCATCTACTAGCTATTTGGCTGTACTAAAGTCATTTAGTCACACAAGACATCAGCCTCCCTTTCATCATTTCTAAAATGAGGATGATAATAATTGCCTTTCACACTGTGTAGGTTTGTTGCAAAACCCAAACGAGGTGATATTTTTTAAATTGCTCCATCAACAGCAAAACATGCTAAGACTTCTCTCTCTCGATCTGTCACTCCCTTTTTTCCTCTCTCCCAGTCATATATTTTCATACATAAAACTCTCCCCCTTAAAATCTTGAGATTATAAATGCCATCATAGAGATATATTCAGTGCATGTCCAATAGCTTCTGTCACTCCGTTTGTTTTTTTCTGCTTAGACCAAATTAAATCATGCTATTAGGTGCTCCTTCTTTAATGATTACGTCTATTTCTCACTTCAAATGCTTTTGTCTCTGACCCCAGCCCCTCTGAAAGCCTGCCAGATATAATCAGCTATTATTCTGTTTGTTTGTACATTGAGGTTCATATATCAAGAATAGGGAAGCTGGTAGTGGAGGCATTTCTGTCTTGGAATATAATTAATGGCTGGCGTGATTTTGCATCGTTAAGAATGAGGAGAGTTTCCTTCTTCAAGGTAACTGAGGACTCGTGAACCCTTGAAATGTGTAAGGTCAATGATATTTCCTCTTCTCCGCAATTACTCCTGTCTTATATCTGTTTATCACAGCAGTAAAATCCCACAGAATTTGTATTCACATATCAGATCAGAAATCCAAACCCAGCACTCATCACCACTAGTTGTATTAAAAGTTTTAAAAATTAAGAGTGTACTCTCTAGAAGGCAATAAGAAATATATAAACATATTTATATATGATTTTAAATATAAGTGCTTTTAAAGTGATAGACTATGATTAATTTACAAAAAATTTGTGTAATATTTATGTGTAACATGTTTTTAATGATTTTCTATACACACATCCCTGTCTATAATTATAAGTACCTTCACATATGTGTTAAGATTCTTTATAGTTAAAGTAAGAGAAAATGCAACTCAAATTAGCATAAACAAAGTAAGTTTATTGACGTATGAATCTGAAATTCTAGAATTCATCTTTAGGCTTCAGGAAAGGGTTGATCCAAGAGGTTAGTGATTTTAAGCTTAAATTTCAAGCTTTGATTTTAAACAGTGATTTTTCAGCTTTGATTTCATTGGTGATAACTTCATTTTAAGATGGGCTTTCCTTATATCTCAGTCTAACCTATCTATTCTCCATGTTCTATATGCTTCCAAATTAATATCTGTAGCATTCCCCCCAAAGTCACTAATCCCTTCTGTTTAGCCCATTTTGTCACATGCCCACCTCTGAGCCAACCAATCACTGTGGCCAGTGCTTACTGCCTTAGCTTAGGTTATAAACTCCACCTCTGGAATAAGGTAACTGTCAGCATGCCCAGATCACAGAAATAGAAACTCTTGAAAACAGAAAGAAGGATGCCAGGGTGCCAATAAACAAAGCACACTCTACTTCCATGATAAGAGAGTCAGTTTTAACTATGTATATAGGTATATTTAGTGCCTGGATTCTAACTCCTGATATAAAGGATAAAGACAGATATTCTACCAGGAGGATAGGAAATTATTTTGTTATCATGAACTATTAAGTTGAACGACGTAAAATTGCCACTTGGAGAGGTCAAAATGGTAAAAATCAGCGACTTCGTATAGATTAACAAATATCAGCTTTAATGGAAAACTGGGCATGATTGCCTCAGCAATTCCAAAGATCACAATCATTAGTCAGTACATATTATATAATATCTTCCAGTGTTTAACTAGCTTATTTATTAGTATATCTTTGCAGTAATGAATTTCATTAAGTTTCCTAGAGGTATATATTTTCTCAATTTATTTAAAAATTTCAGCAAGACTGGAACTTCTTAAGGTTAGATATTCATTGGATACTGTATTGGAATATTTGAAGCTCAAAAATGACCTATAGTATAATTATCTTTAAATATATATCCAAGATACAAATGATTTGGCTGTGTTCATGAATTGGAGTGTGGATCCCTGATATTCTATTTTTATATGCATGAAATAAACCGCTTTATTTCTGGGGAAGCATTTACTCTCTTCATGGGTTTCCTGGATTTGTATGTTTTTGATATCCATGCATGAGTCCTCTCTGGACACCCCTTGATGAGTCAGTCTTGACTTTGTCTTGGTTGACTGCTG
>NW_006777228.1:2266383-2272625 GCF_000442215.2 Lipotes vexillifer
TGTCTTGGTTGACTTCTGAACCATTTGTATGGGGCCTTACTGAAAAGTTATCTATGTTCAGATCCTTGTCAGAAAGCAATAATATCTGATCTTTATTCACAAATACATATCAAAACTTGCTTTTACAAAGCATTCTTTAAGGACTTTTGCCTCTTCATTTTATAGGCATACTAAGTGCACTTTGGCAACAGCTCATGCCCTCAGGGAATTGGTGGGAATTGCCACCATTCTTGAAATACCTACATGTGGAGAAGTTCTTGAAGGAAAAAACTCCAAAATCACGTTACTGTTTCTACCAAAGGGAAGTTGTTAAAAACGTTAGTTACAACACAACCTTAAATGACCTCATTGAAAAATATTTTTCTTTGCCCTCTGAGGCCTAAAATAAGTTTTGTTTTTTTGATCAGTGATTTTCTTGATTATTAAATACACATAACTAAAATTGTTACATCTTGTTTCTGCTAATTGCTAGAAAACTCAGAGCCAAATCTGTGGTCACTCTCTTAGAATGCCACACAAGACCTTTGGTGTTCATTTAATTTTGCCCATCCTTCGCCACCCTCTTCCTAAATTTTTGGCCAAAATAACACTTTTCTTAATAACTAAAATGAGAATTAAATGTAGAACATAAAAAACAATAAAATTATATACCAAAAGAAAGAAAAACATGAATAAAAATTAAATAGAGACAATACCTATAGTCACACTCCACTAAAGTAACCACTGTTAACTCCACTAAAATAACCACTGTTAACATCTCTAATGTCTCACTTATCATTTTATTTATCATTTACAAATTGTACCATGTCACTATAAGCTTCCTAAAATCCTCTTTGGAACAACATGGTATCTATCTGCACTTCTATATTTATCGACATCTATACTTTGACATTCCATCTTTCCGCTCTATACTGCCTAAAGAAATCTTGTCCCTCCTTTGGTGGCTGTAAGAAATAAGGACAGGTGTGTTACAGCAGCAGGCTGTCACTACCACAACAAGCTCAATTCAAATCCTAAGCATGTCAAGGAAGTGAAGTCCCTCGTTGTGCAATCTGAGAACCACTTCCTCAATGATACTGATGGGTACAGGAGGAGGCAAAGCACGTATCACCAATAGTTCAGCCTGATTTACCTGATTTATTTAGATTTAGTGGAGGAGAATTGGTCAGAAGTAGAAAGAAGATGTCAGTGATATCCTAGAAGTTCTTAACATGCATGCTTCAATTTCTACATTTATATGGGAGGAAAAATCCCTCCTTTCTATATTTCCTTTTATGCTCTACCTAATTATCCACTAAGTACCTTCCTCATAGTGGCTGACAGCAATTTCTGAGGGATTCATGAGTGCTGCTTACTTCCTAAAAGGGAGAAATAGTGTGGTATTCTAGACTTTCTCTTTGAAGCTGCTGTACACCTCCCTAAGTGATAACTTTAATAATAGTTGCTTTACTTTGAACCAAGTGCTAAGCATTTTAAGCTTCTGTAATCCAAATTTTGCAAAAAATAATACACTGATTTTTATTATTTTAAGTTAAAAGTCTATTTTTTTGGTGTGAATCTATTTTTTACTAGTTTTTGAAAACCTTTTCTCTAAGGTACCATTAGTCTCCTTGTACATTTTATTCTGTATTTTCCCCATTATACTCTTCATATGCATATATACACGCATATAAATGTAGACCTTATATGTACATACAAATGCACATGGAACTTTGCAGCTGCGTATTTTTAAAGTTGATTTCCTTTGACTAATACTGCACTTGTTTTCACTTTAATATGAAATATACATCTATCTATCTATCCATCTATCCCTAGAGGATTTCTAGATAACTTGAATCACTGACGCTTGAAAGGTTTTCACAGTTATTAAAAATAACTCTTACTTAGTAAATGCAAGAAAACCTGTAAGGTCTTTATTTCTCATAGACATGCTATTTTAATTTTAAAGTGACTTCTAACACCCTGAAAAACAAAATTTATATTTTCTTATGTACTTAAGTGCTATGAAAGTTTTCTTCATATTAACATTTCAGTTTAACACCTAGTGGTCTCATTTTTTTCTAAGCATATATTACAAATAATGTACTTCAAACCCAAGCCAGAAATTAGGATGTATTAAGGGAAAGTGTATATAGTAATGACCCATATAATGAGTTTTTACATTGTAATTTCTCACTCTGTGTGTACAAATTGAGTTACAGATTTAGTCATTTTCAGAACATAACTCAGTTTGTAAATGTTTGAATGTGCTTCTCTCTATAACGATTTGACAACTTCTAGCTTAAGTCCATAGTCACAGCAGTTCTTCTGATGACTTTTTGGAGCAGAACCTGACTCCTTATCTTCAATGTGTGTACATCTTGCCTGAGGGCAACACTTAGGCTATAACGTGGCAGATCCAGAGATGTTTATGTTCTTGAACCTCAAGAACCAAGGCCCATGTAGGTTTCACTACATGAAACCAGTTATGTGGAAGATAAATTAGAAAGGAGTGGTTCTTGATATAGTTAAACCTGAAAAGACAATAAGCAAGGGAAGGGTGGCTTAGCACGAGGCTAACTCTAGGTACCGGCACAGAGGGTCCTTTGAGAATTTGTAAAAGATCCTTCTCTGAGAAGAAAACTTAATCTCCCTCACCTCAGTAATGATTACAAAAATTCAATCACTGTGCATAAAACAATTTAGAGAGGTGAACGCTTACTCCAGACTGATGTAGCCCATGCCAAGGTGTACAGCCTGATGAAGGAAAGAGCAGACTGGATTTCAGCCTTCCACTTGGGTAATCTTCTGGGGGCACTGATGGGCAGGATGCAGTGTGGGCAGGCTTAGGATAGTCTCTGTGTTTAGGTCCTCAATCTCATTCTGTATATTTGGACTAATTTTTTTTTATTGATAGAGACATTTCAGATATATGAGACATATATGTGGGTAATCAGATAAAGTTGATCATTTAGATGATACAGATGAAAGATAACTATGCTTTCAAAGCAAAGTATTAAAATCATTCATTATTTTGGATTTTAATCTCATTTTGTATTTTTTAAAAGATCACTTGCATTTTGACTATCACTATATGCTCCTCTAATCATAAGGTTAAATATTTCAATTAAAATAAAGAAATCATGGTGATGGGAGGAAACTCTAACCCTAAACAACTCACGGAATTTAAGTATTGCATGCATGTATATGTATATGTATACAGAAACACACATGCATACACTACACACACACACACACACACACACACACACACATAAAATTAGGAAGGCCATGCACTTTTTATTTTATAATATAGTCCTTTTATTTAAGTTAAAATATTGCAATTATTTTTTCCCATTCAAATACTAACTGCTTTCTTAGGGCAAGTTTGAATTGCTCTTTAAAAGATCTAATTAAGATATTCAACTCTTTTTATTTCTTTGAACCTGTCTTCTCTGTCATAGTTCAAGTTTTCATCATCTCTGATTGGAATTGTTTCCCATAAATATCTTTCAGCTTTTAGGTAGTCCTTCATATATGACTAGTGTCATTTAGCAGGGAAGATGGACCTGAGTGTTAGTTAATCTCATTCATTTTCAAATCTTTGCTCTAACATGTATAAGCTTTATGATCTCTAACCTCTGCTATACTCTCCAACTTATCTGTTGCAATTCCCTCTTTATTCCCTTATAAATTATCACCAATTAAGCATGAACTGAAGAATTATAGGTTTACAGTCCCTTATTTACAATTTTAAAATGTAAAGACATTCTGAGCAATTAATTTTTTTGTAGTTCATCAGGTGACAAAACCAATCCTGACCTGTTGTGAGGCTCATATGTACCCACTTAATGTAGATATTCATACTTCACTATGGAAATATTAATGTATTTGATTATGAGATACAACCCCAGACCCCAGTGAAATGTTGCATAATCTTCTATATATGGACTAAACTACTTATTATAAAAAAATCTGTATTTTGACACCCACCTGTTGGCAAGGTTTTCAGAAAAAGGATGTGAATTTATAATGGCAGCAACACCTGGTATAGCCAAGCCTCTGTGTACTTGTCCATTGTTGGAATGGTTCTACCACAAACATACCCTCTCTGTACAATTGACCCTTGAACTATACAGTTTGAACTGTGTGGGTCCACTTATGCATGGATTTTTTTCAATAAATATATTGAAACACTCTTTGGAGATTTCTAAAAATTTGAAAAAAACTTGCAGATGAACCATATAGCCTAGACATACTGAAAAAAATTAAGAAAAAGGTGAGTCATGAATGCATAAAATATATGTAGATACTGGTCTGTCTTTACATAGGCATAAGGTGAGTGATATTTAATATAAAATTAATAGTGTATTTTCTTACTGTTTTATTACTTTGGTTTCAAAAACTTACAGTACTATACAGTATAACTCTCTTATAATTGGATAAAATGCATATTAGCCTATCATCACAGATAAGAGGTTTTTTAAAAAAAGTAACAGTTTCCAATACTGCATTGTGAATATGACCATAATACTGTATGCCATAAAAATTTTTATAATGATTTATTCATTAGTGTAGAGGTGAGGCTGTTGTGAAGCAATCATATGGATTACACTAGGCTACCATAAAGCAATCATATTTCTGCTTCTTTGTTGTGACTGCATAGATCATCAGACCCGTAAATAAATACGAATTAGTAATATGTATAATATCTACAATGTTTTATATCTTATAAGACAATATTGATGTAAATATTGACAGACAATTCTTGTAAACAGATGGTGTAAACTTACATTATTGATAAATACAGTATAGTACTGGAAATGTATTTTCTCTTCCTTTTGATTTTCTTAACTTTTTCTTTTCTCTAGCTTACTTTATTGTAAGAATATAGTGCGGAATGCATGTGTTAATTGCCTATGTTATTGGTAAGGCTTCCAGTCAACAGTAATCTATTAATAGTTAAGTTTTGGAGGAGTCAAAATTTATACTCAGATTTTCAACTGCATGGGGGTCAGGGCCTCTAACCTCCACATTGTTCAAGAGTCAACTGTACTCTCTTCTCTCCCATCCTCTTACAAAAATCCCATATATCCCTCAAAATCCATCTTAGTCATTACTTCTTCCCTGACTCACCTCTCATCCTTGTTGATTATTGAAAGACATCATTTCTATATCCTGTCTTTATTCTTGCCACCCAGTATTGCGCTTACCTATTTATATGTGTCATTTCTACTAAATCCTAAAATATGTGAGAATTAGAACTGTGGCTTTTTTGTCTTTATATCATTAGTTCTTATCATTATCTTAATAAATAACAGGGTCTTAAAAAATTTTGGGTTAATGCTTATTAAAAAATATTTATGGGAAATAATCTTAGCAAGAATAGAAGTCTTATTTTCCCCCCAAATATTTAACCACATTGGCCTCTGAGACAGGGCTCTGTGGGGTCACTAACAAAGTTTTACGTCAGGGTATCCCAGAATAAATTTAAAACAAATAAATAAATTTAAAACATTCTTGTTGAATGCCTAACATATATTTTGACTGCTTATTAACTGCTACCTAACTCACCCACATGGAAAGAGTGAATAACTATTATTCACATCCTTATGTATTTTTAGATAACTAGCATTTATTAGTCATAACAATAATATGAATAAGAGACTAAATTTTTAATACTCTCATTAAAATTGTTTAACAGAATACTTACTCTCACATCTCTGCCTTCTTTTTAATTTTGAGAATACTTAGTGTACTCAAAATTTTTGAGGAAAGAAGTCAATTGCATTTTTCTGTCACTTGAAGGAAAAAAAAATGCTACTATCCTTAAGTATTTAAATGTACATTATCAGTGGTATCAAAGTGCATCTCTTCTAGATTTGCTATATGATAGGAATTACTCACTACCATATAAAGCAACTGAGAGAGAAGAAATTCTGCCCAGTTTGCCATTTGTTTCTCCTTCTGAGTTTTCTACTGAAAAAGATATGCTAGGATCTTATGGAAGGCAAAATGACATGTATGTATCTTTGCTGAAAAGGTAGATGCTTGGCTTTGTTCAAAAGCACTATCCTACTGTTAACTGTGATATTCAATTTATCTACTTCAGAAGGATGAAGAGATAAATTGACTGCAAATGTAAAATTGTGATTCTGAAGAGCTTCAGTTACCATCCAAACATACATTGCATTTGATTTTCTTATTTTAATATTCAACAACTTCAAAATAAAACTGAGAGCTCTTGGCTTTTTATTCCTGCT
>NW_006777228.1:2272659-2298721 GCF_000442215.2 Lipotes vexillifer
TTCCTGCTGTGTGAAGCATTAGAAATATTGCATTCACTGCTCGTATATTTTTCTGAACAACTATTAGTAAAACTTGAATACCAGTGATAGTTAACATTTTTGAAAGATATTTTTCTACCATCAAGGAGTTACCCCATTTAAGTGAAATATCATGACATTCTCATTTTTTAAGATTTATACTCTCTTTTCAATATTATGTGGCTATGTAAGCTGGTTAACAGGCTATGTAATCCCCAATTTGTGATATCATATCAAATATATAGCTTTGTTATGTGCATTAATTGAATCATTTGCCTGTGGCATGTTTTTGTGCAAATAAACTGTAACTATAAAACAAGGAGCAGTATATTTCTTTGGGAACACATTTACATCTATATTTTGAGATTTAAATGATTAAGTTTTCAGCTACTGTTTATCTTAACTTTGCTGTTGCCAAAAAGCAAACAACTTAAAAATTAGAGGTAAGGTTAATAGTATTTTAACTTTCAGAAATTTTAACTTTCTTGAACTTTCAGAAATTTTGTTTTAGCAGGCCTTTTAGTTTGTGTAGAATTGCCTTTAAATTGTGTAAAATTGGGTAAAGTTCCAGTAACTAAAACATTTTTGTCATTAAAATACTTTCTTTTTTGTTCTAAATGCCTGTGGATTGGCAGGTTTTAGTAAACATCTATAGCCTCTCCAGCATCCATTCAGCTCCTTTTCTCTTTTCCTCTCTCCTGCCCTGCCCAAATTGAACTCAACTTTTCCAGCATGTACTTAGGGTGAGAATGCTCCCAGTGTTTTGTGTGGGCTCTGAGTAGTTTAACCACTCAGAGTAATTCAATATGTGCCTAACATCCTCTTGGCCATAATTCAAGAATGAGAACATGAGGTCTTTCAGGTCAGTCAGAACCAACTGGACTCAATTGTGGGGCTTTGAATCTAGAACAGAACTAAAAGTAGCTCAAGGAACTGTCAAAGTCCTTTTTGGATGTTAACACTACAGAAGCAGATCTGAAAAAAAAAGAGAAAGGTACTTTGCCTGGGTCACAACTTGAAACTACTTGATAAATAGTAATCTGATAACTTGTATCTGGAAACTTTTAATTATGTGAAACTATAAGTGACTGTCCAAACCAATTTGAATTGTTTCTTTCTATCACTTTCAATATAGATTTCGAACTATTACAGAGGGTATTGAGTTTTTATTGCCTAATAATGTTTTTCTTATCAGAAAGTATTCATAAAACGATTTTACTTTATAGCTGTATTTTGTAGCTTCTGACACTTAACTTGAGAATTAATATAAGTGTGTACCTGTTGATATGTTATACCGTGTCTTTAACCAGGATTTTAAGACTTCCATTGAGTACAGATAAATTAATTTTTTACATGGAAAGTATTGAATAAGTACTAGAATTGGTTTTAGTGTTTTTGAATTTATTTACATTTAGTTTCAATCAATTAAGAAATACTCTTGAGAGGCTGCTTCCTTTTAATACTTTCAAATGATCATGAGTTTTTCTGCCATTTAAATTAGTATAAACTAATTAAATACACTGAAATATGTTTAAGCAATATTGCCTAATTTTTAAGGCAATATTTTTTAAGGCAATAACTGTTTTTTAAGCATCATATTTTATATTTGTATCTATTATTTCTAGTCTGAGAGAATTAAGGTCAAAAGCTAAAGTGAACCCTGTATTCCCATCAAGAGATAATAAAACTCATATTAATGTGATGATAACACATTTCCCTAAGTTTTATGCTTATTTAGTTTCTAAACTTTAATCATAACTTATTAAAATTCTGTCATTAACTGTACTTGAGCTTTTCAAGGATTCTTTTTGAGAACCTATTGTGTAGAAACTTATTGAAAGAGGCTGATTTATAAAGATTAGTTCATGTTTTGTGTATATTATATGACTTTTGAAGATTTGCTTAAGAAAAATAAAGGCTAAAGTGAAATCTTAAGAAGGGGTATTATTTCTCTGCCCTTCAGACAATTTTCTGAAATGGATTTTCCAATAAAATGCTGGAAAGCATTTTCAATAGTGAAACTTTATATGCTAACCAAATTTAAGGGCTGTAATTTACTTTTAATTGTAGATCTGAAAGGTTAAAATGTTTTTCCTAATTAAATTCATATATTTTTTTATATTTTTGATAGATTTTTATTGGAGCATAATTGCTTCACAATACTGTGTTAGTTTCTGTGGGACAACAGAGTGAATTAGCCATATGCATACACATGTCCCCATAACCCCTCCCTCCCGTCCTCCCTATCCTACCCCTCTAGGTCATCACAAAGCACAGAGCTGATCTCCCTGTGCTATGCTGCTGCTTCCCACCAGCCAACTATTTTACATTCGGTAGAGTATATATGTCGATGCTACTCTCACTTCACCCCAGCTTTGCCCTCCCACCCCATGTCCTCAAGTCCAGTAATTTTAATACTAACCTTAACCAGCTACTTTGAAATCATGGGGTTGATCCTGCCAAGTAGGTCAACTTTTCCCTGGGTTATAAATTGAAATGTTCTCCATTAGTTTAAATGAATTAATATGATGTTATATATCTCTTGAGTAATGGATGTATCCTGTAGGATCTAGTTCACCATATCTGAAAAATGTTAATACTTCTGTCACTGTGATTTAACCTTTGTTTGATTAATATAACTTATTTGGGGGTTCATTTGTGATTTACTATTTTCTGGGTCAGTTCATATATGCTCCTATTACATTTTGACATAATCTCAATTTGTTAAACATTAAGACCTCACCTCAGATACCAACACCTCACCTCAAATGAGGCATTTTGTCATTATTTTCCTAAAGTTTAGTAAAGAATTGTCTTTGGGAGGATGTTGAAGCTGAAGGCACAGGGATAATAAGTAGCACTTTCAGTAATATTTGCAGAGTGGGAGTGGAAAAGCCCATCATTATCGGTAGGAAACAGAGTATTATTTTTGTCAAGATACTTCCTTTAGCTTTAAACATTTTAAAAGGACAAGATTAAATGGAACGTAAGAGGACACAGGTAGACTTGGAGAAAAAAGTTTATTTTTTTTCCCTTTGGGAAATTATATGTCAGAAAGCAGTAATTACTTTACTAGTTCTGAGTTACCAAGGGAGAAGCAAATGAAATATGAAAATCTTCTCCTTAAAGTTAAAGAGCATCTCATGAAAGAGAGAGACAGAGACAGACACAGAAAGAGAGAAAAAGAAGGAAGAGGATGAGAAAGAAAATAAGAAAGAAAAAGAGAGATGGGGAGGAAAGGAAGGTTAGACAAAGGAGGGAAAGAGAGGAGGGAGGAAAGGAAGAGGAAGTATATGAATTTATTTGAATCTGTCTACATCATCTAGAAACATTTTTCTAGCTAAATACAAAATATTTTTATCCTTAAAATAAAGTTATTTTATTTTGAAATTAGATGCTATTTAAAATTATAGAAAATAAAACATTTAACATCTGTACATTATACATTTTATAGCAATTAATATTTTATTGTCTAATTTTCCTCTTTTATACAGTGGTGTAAATCATTATGTGAAGTTTTTACTCTGTAATAATTTTCATGAAAATTCTTTATTTCTTTTGATCTTTTTATTTGTCAAATTAATAGACCATGGATTCTTTATCCTCAAATGATAGCAAACCAAAAACGTGCAATTTACCACTGTTTATTTAAAAAGTGTAGATATAGCAATCATATAATATTTTCTGTTAAATGTTTTCTTCTAATTCTATAATTCATTTTATTTTCACATAAATTTAAATTGATAAAAAACAATTGTTAAATAATATACTATTAGATAACAAAAATATTTATTAGAAGCTTCTCAAAATATTTTAGATAAAAACCTTACAAACCAGAATTCATAGCATTTGAATACCCAAGGAAAGACGCTTTATAAGTATCTTGGTTTAAAAGATATTTGTGAGTGAGTGTGTGTGTGTGTGTGTGTGTATGTGTGTGTAAATGCTAAGAGGAAAAAAAACCCAGTAAACTGAACTTTTCCTTGAATGCTATTTAGTTAAATTGAGTACATATATTATTATAAACTAATATTTATTATTTGCTTTCCAAAAGAGATTTTCTTTTTACCAAAAAAGGCTTTTCAATATTTTGACTTTATTAAATATATACCAAGTATTAAGTGAAAATCATGCATCTGATTTGAATGATGTACCTAGAACACTAGTTAACTTTCTCTCTCTACAAATGTATATATTTGGTAGACATCTTTTCAAGTATTTTGTTATTCTTACAGTAGTTTTTTAATATTATTTAAATTTTATATAATTACATGTTATATTTCATTAGGTCAAAGTAATTTACATGGGCTATTGTGATTCAAACAGTATCCATAAGTAAAATAGAAGAGACTGAGAAGACCCATAACAAATCATTTGAGATAAGAGGAGTTTCTTGAATAGACAAATTATTAGAAAGGTATACCCTTCCAAGACTGAACCAGGAAGAAATAGGAAATATGAACAGACCAGTCACAAGTAATGAAAGTGAAACAGTGATTAAAAATCTTACAACAAACAAAAGTCGAGGACCAGATGGCTTCACAGGTGAATTCTATCAAACATTTAGAGAAGAGCTAACACCCATCCTTCTCAAACTCTTCCAAAAAACTGCAGAGGAAGGAACACTCCAAAACGCATTCTATGAGGCCACCATCACCCTGATACCAAAACCAGAAAAAGATACTACAAAAAATGAAAATTAGAGACCAATATCACTGATGAATATAGATGCAAAAATCCTCAACAAAATACTAGCAAACAGAACCAACAACCATTAAAAGCATCACACTCCATGATCAAGTGGGATTTATCCCAGGGATGAAACGATTCTTTAATATATGCAAATCAATCAATGTGATACACCATATTAACAAATTGAAGAATAAAAACCTTATGACCATCTCAGTAGATGCAGAAAAAGCTTTTGACAAAACTCAATACCCATTTATGATAAAAAGTCTCCAGAAAGTGGGCATAGAGGGAACCTACCTCAACATAATAAAGGCCATATATGACAAACCTACAGCAAACATCATTCTCAGTGGTGAAAAACTGAAACCATTTCCTCTAAGATCAGGAACAAGACAAGTATGTCCACGCTTGCCATTATTATTCAACATAGTTTTGGAAGTCCTAGCCATGGCAATCAGAAGAAAAAGAAATAAAAGGAATACAAATAAAGAAGAAATACAACTGTCACTGTTTGCAGATGACATGATACTATACATAGAGAGTCCTAAAGGTGCTACCAGAAAACTACTAGAGCTAATCAATGAATTTGGTAAAGTTGCAGGATACAAAATTAATGCACAGAAATCTCTTGCATTCCTATACACTAATGATGAAAAATCTGAAAGAGAAATTAAGGAAACACTCCCGTTTACCACTGCAACAAAAAGAATAAAATACCTAGGGAGAGAAAAGACCTGTATGCAGAAGACTATAAGACACTGAAGAAAGAAATTAAAGATGATATAAACAGATGGAGAGATATACCATGTTCTTGGATTGTAAGAATCAGTATTGTGAAAATGACTCTATTATCCAAAGCAATCTAGAGATTCAATGCAATCCCTATGAAATTATCAGTGGCATTTTTTTACAGAAGTAGAACAAAAAATCTTAAAATTTGTATGGAGACACAAAAGACCCCAAATAGCCAAAGCAGTCTTGAGAAAGAAAAACAGAGCTGGAGGAATCATACTCCCTGACTTCAGACTCTACTACAAATCTACTACTTGATTACTAAAGTAATCAAGACAATATGGTACTGGCACAAAAACGGAAATATAGATCAATGGAACCAGATAGAAAGCCCAGAGATAAACCCACACACCTATGGTCAACTAATCTATGACAAAGGAGGCAAGGATATACAGTGGAGAAAAGACAGTCTCTTCAATAAGTGGTGCTGGGAAAACTGGACAGCTACATGTAACAGAATGAAATTAGAACACTCCCTAACACCATACACAAAGATAAACTCAAAATGGATTAGAGACCTAAATATAAGACCAGACACTATAAAACTCTTTGAGGAAAACATACGAAGAACATTCTTTGACATAAATCACAGCAAGATCTTTTTTGATCCACCTCCTAGAATAAAGGAAATAAAAAGAAAAATAAACAAATGGGACCTAATGAAACGTCAAAGCTTTTGCAAAGCAAAGGAAACTGCAAACAAGATGAAAAGACAACCCTCAGAATGGGAGAAAATATTTGCAAATAAATCAATGGACAAAGGATTAATCTCCAAAATATAAACAGCTTATGCAGCTCAACATTTTTTTTTTTTTTGCGGTATGCAGCCTCTCACTGTTGTGGCCTCTCCCATTGTGGAGCACAGGCTCCGGACGCGCAGGCTCAGTGGCCATGGCTCATGGGCCCAGCCATTCCGCGGCATGTGGGATCTTCCCAGACCGGGGCATGAACCCATGTCCCCTGCATCGGCAGGCGGACTCCCAACCACAGCGCCACCAGGGAAGCCCTATGCAGCTCAATATTGAAAAAACAAACAACCCAATCCAAAAATGGGCAGAAGACCTAAATAGACATTTCTCCAAAGAAAACATACAGATGGCCAAGAAGCACATAAAAAGCTGCTCAACATCACTAATTATTAGAGAAATGCAAATCAAAACTACAATCAGGTATCACCTCACACCAGTTAGAATGGGCATCATCAGAGAATCTACAAACAGCAAATGCTGGAGAGGGTGTGGATAAAAGGGAACCCTCTTGCACTGTTTGTGGGAATGTAAATTGAAACAGCCAGTATGGAGAATAGTATGGAGGTTCCTTAAAATACTAAAAATAGAATTACCATATGACCCCAAAATCCCACTATTGGGCATATACCCAAAGAAAACCATAACTCAAAAAGACATATGCACCCCAGTGTTCATTGCAGCACTATTTACAATAACCAAGTCATGAAAGCAACATAAATGCCCATCGACAGATGAACAGATAAAGAAGTTGTGGTACATATATATAATGGAATATTACTCAGCTATAAAAAGGAACGAAATTGGGTCATTTGTAGAGACGTGGATGGATCTAGAGACTGTCATACAGAGTGAAATAAGTCAGAAAGGGAAAAACAAATATTGTATATTAATGCATTTATGGGGAACCTAGAAAAATGGTACAGATGAACTTGTTTGCAGGGCAGAAATAGAGACACAGATGTAGAGAACGAATGCATGGACACAAAGAGGGTAATTGGTGGGGAGTGGGGGGTGTGATGAATTGGGAGATTGGGATTGACATATATACACTAATATCTATAAAATGGATAACTAATAAGAACCTGCTGTATAAAAAAATAAATAAAATTCAAAAAAAAAGTTTCTTGGAGTGGAGGAGAAAATTTCAAAAAATAATAAATTGATTGAATTAAATAATCTATTTCTAACTGGAAATGTTGGCAGACAAAGTTGACCACATTAATTAAAATGTCACATTCTTCTTACACGTGGAATTTAAATATTTTGTAATAAGAAATATACTTGCTTCTAGTTATAAAATGAATAAGTCATGGGTATATAATGTACAGCATGGTGACTATAGTTAATACGTACTGCATATTTGAAAGTTGCTAAGAGAGTAGATTGTAAATGTTCTCATTTCGTACACACACAATTTTTGTAACTATGGTGACAAATGTTAAGTAGACTTATTGTGGTGATCATTTCACAGTATACATAAATATTGAATGATTGTGTTGTACACCTGAAACTAATGTTATATATCAATTACACCTCAATAAAAATGTGTATATTTGCTTCTACGTGAAATTAAAAATATTCACAAATATTTTAAAAGTATAATTTTTATTACAAAATGTATTGTGATAAATATTCATTTATAAAGAGATAAATCCACTATAATTGTCCTTCCAACATAGCAGATTGACTTCTGTAGATTTCTCTTTGACTTTAATGTCTTTCCATTCTGATACTGTTATTCAGATATGACAACATATGTAGGTCATAATTTTGAAAACGGAATGTAATTCTAGACTTCTTTTTTAAACTTGTGTGTAGTTTCAGAGTTTACTTGTTTCTGCTGTTTTTATTTTCCATATCTTGCAACTGAATCCAGAGCCAGTGTGCCTGACAGAGTCAACAGTCAGGTAGTTGTAGAATTAGGTCTATACTTCAAAACTAGTGATATCCAATAAATTACCTCCCAGTGATCTAATTGATGTCCTCATTGAGATGTATAATTGACTGTTATCACCAATTTTGGGACTTTATATTATTGTTTAATCAGACTTTTCACTTTTTCAAATAAATGTTGGAGATAATAGTATAAATCCTTTGAAATACCGGGTAATATCATTTAAATCTTTAGTCTCTTGTTATTGAATGACATACATTTTAATACATATTTAAAGAAAATAATCTTTAGTGTAATTCAGTTTCTTATAATAGTTAAATTTGTGTACCCAGATATATGTGGTTAAATGTTTGCGTAGATAGATGATAGATGATAAATATGTAGATAGATAGACAGACAGAGATATGCAGTAGTCTCTCCTTATGTGTGGTTTCACTTTCCATGGATTCAGTTACAGTCAACCAGTCTAAAACTTTTAAACAGAAAGTTGCAGAAGTAACCAATGCATAACTTTTAATGTGAGCACTGTTCTGGGTAGCACAATGAAATCTCCTGCTGTCCAGGGACATGAATCATCCCTTTGTCCATCCTATTCAGGCTGTATAGGCTACCAACCTGTTAGTCATTTAGTAGCCATCTTGGTTATTAGATCATCTGTCACGGTATTGCAGTGCTTGTGTTCAAGTAACACTTACTCTACTTAATAATGGCCCCAAAGCACAAGAGTAGTGATGCTGGCAATTCAGATATGCCAAAGAGCAGCTATTAAGTGCCTCCTTTAAGTAAAGAGGTGAAAGTTCTCCACTTAATAAGGAAAGAAAAAAATTAAATGCTGAGGTTGCTAAGAGTAACACTAAGAACAAATGTTCTATCTGTGAAATTGTGAAGAAGGAAAAAGAAATTTGTCCTAGTTTTGCTCTCACATCTCCAACTACAAAAGTTAGAGCCACAATGCATGATAAGTGCTTAGTTAAGATGGAAAAGACATTAAATTTGTGGGTGGAAGTCATGAACAGAAAATATACTCTGATAAGGAAGTGTTGTACCAGAAAGAATGGAGCCTTTAGAAGGCTCAGCAAGACATCCCCTGAAGCGAGTGACACCAAGCCATTTACTGCAAACCATAACATAGGTATATATGTATAGGAAAAAACATAGTATGTATAAGGCTTGGTACTATCCTTGGTTTCAAGTCATCTACTGGGGGTCTTGGAATGTAAGCCCTGTGGATAAGAGGAGGCTACTGTGTATGTATGTTTGTGTGTGTGTGTGTGTGTGTGTGTGTGTGTGTGTATGTATATATATCTTCTGTGAAAGACCCACTGATATAAGAAAAAAATGGTACAGTAACATTTTGAAATCTCCTAACGATCTATAATGCGTAACATGGGGTAGTTTTCTATCTGTCAGTGAAGTGCATTGGTAGAAATAATAGTGCCACACTGTACCAGTTGGTCAGGGTTTCTTAACCTTGAGAGTGTTGACATTTTGAGCCAGATAATCTTTGTTGTGGGAAGATGTCTTGCATATTATAGGATGCTTAGCAGTATCCCTGGCCTGTGGTCATTAGATGCCTGTAGCATAATACCCTTCACCTAAGTGAGACAAACAAAATATTGTCAGATATTGCAAGATGTCTTCTGGGGAACACAGTCATCTCCAGTTGACAGTGACAACAACAGGTGGAAGGAGGTAATCTATTTTCCAAGGTACATTTGTATTACATTAAGAGAACAGAGATCCAAATTCCTTTTAAAATGAAAAACTGACTGCTTAGTTTTAATAAGGGCCCTGGAGTATGAAATACAAATTTTGTTAGAAATAAGCAAAAGTGTATATTTAATATGAATCTTGTAATAACAATGGCCTTTGCTTTTTATGAACAAATATTATTAGGTAATAAAGTATATTATTTAAAAATATTTTTCCTAATATAGTTGCTTTTCATTTTAGCTATTGACTCATTTGTGTTTAGTGTACATATGTTTATTTATTTATTTTTTTTGTGGTGAAGGAGGGTGCAGGGTTTATTTCAGGGCACCAAGCAAGGAGTCCAGGCAGCTAGTTCTTAAAAGACCTGAACTCCTGGGTAGCATTCGGAGAAAGTTTTTCAAAGACAGGGTGAGGGAGAGGGGGGTTGTAGGGTATGTGGTCAACTCATGGACATTCTTCTGATTGGTTGGTGGTGAGGTAGTCCAGAGTCAACATCATCACCTTCTGGTTCCGGCTGGTCTGGGGCAGCATACAGTTAACTTCTTCCACCGGTGGGGTTTTCACTCTGAAAAACAGGTCAAATGATATGGCTCAGAGTATCATCTATAGCCCTTGAGGAGGAACTGAAAATAAGCCATATATTGTTTTCTCACCTGGGGAAATGGTCAAGGTAAAAATTGAAACAAAAGTTTGAATAGATCAAAAAGATAACCATTAACAGCATTCTGTAATTTCTGTCACTATATTTTTCTTTTTTAAAATTTAATGTGTATTTTCTATACAGTGAAATACTCAGGCTCTAAGTAGACAGTTTGTACAGTTTTGATAATTGCATCACCCCTAAAACTCATGCTACTACCAAGATATAGAACATCACCATGTCAATACTATCCTCTTGCCAGGTAGCACCTGTTGCAATTTCTTCATATTTTATAAGTTTTGCCTGTAGTGGAATGACGTATAAATGCAAACATTTAGTATATACTAATTTTGGTCTGAATTATCTCAGCATGTTTTTTGAGACTCATTCATCTTGCTGCATGTATCAGTCATCCCTTTCTTTTTTTATTTCCGTTGTACCAACATACCACAGTGTGTTTATACATTCTCAGGCGATGGACATTATGGGTTTTCCAGTTTGAGACTATTACAAATATTGGTGTAGAACAGTCATGAATAAATCTTTAGATGGTCAGTTTTT
Organism: Lipotes vexillifer; assembly: GCF_000442215.2. NCBI lineage: Eukaryota > Metazoa > Chordata > Mammalia > Artiodactyla > Lipotidae > Lipotes > Lipotes vexillifer. The sequence goes on from NW_006777228.1 coordinate 2,283,719, forward strand.
TCCAATTTCTCTTGAATTCTTGTGTCATAAGGTATGTTTAAATTTATGAAAATGGCTAAGTTTCTAAAGTGGTTGTACCATTTTATATTCCCATCAGGAGTGTATGAGAATTCAGGTTGCTACATATCTCTGCCAGAAAATTAATTTGGTCAGTCTTTTTAATTGTAGCCATTCTAATGACTGTGTAGTGTATTCACATTATGTTTTTAATTTGCATTTCTCCAGTGACTAAAAATGTTGACCACTGTTTCATGATTATTAATCATTAGCATATATTCTTTTGTGAAGTGCCTGTTAATGCCAAGCCCATTTCTGTTTCTTTTTTCTTTTTTATTATTGATTTGAATGGGTTGTGTACATAACCTAGATATAAATCTTTTGCCAGGTATATGTGCTAAGAAAATTTTCTCCTAGTTTGTATCTTACTTATGCACATTTTCAAACTTGTTCCTCATGCAACTTCCTTCTCTCTTGTACCTGCAAATTTCAGCCTTCTTCCCCTGGAACCCTAATTCCTACCTCATCAACTTACCCAGCCCCTCCCCACTGTGCTTTGTTTGAGCACCCTCTCCCTATATCCCAGTCTGGAACGAATGTTCCTCCAGGCAGAAAGTTAGGGTATTGTGTGGCTCATCTCATTTGTTTTTCTTAATGCTCATAGTGTGTGCTGCAGCTGCCTTGCCTTTTGGTGAGAAGTAGTCATTTGACAATTTTTTCTTATTTTATAATTGTCTATGGAAGACAGGCTATCTGGTATGAGGTTCTCCTCAATAGCTAAAAGCAGAAAGTCCCTTTTATTTTTATACTGGTATTTTTGAATAGATTAATTTCAAAAGTGATTGCATGAAGGAATGAATTACGTCAGTATTCTTAAAAAATTGTATTTACTTTAAAATATGCAGGTTGTTCAAGTGCAGATTTAATTAGATAGTGATGATTCAGAATGTTCTCATGTATTAATACGTGGGAATTCATTAGAATTACCATGAAAATTATTTTAGGCATCAACAAATCACATGAAAAAAATTAGCTTTCTGTGGACTCTAGAGACCTATACTGTGAATAAAAATAGAAAAATTAAACTCATCTTTTATCTTGTTCAATTTTTATGACAGAAATATACCAATAATTCCATAAGAGAAATTCAGTCTATTTGTGGATTTTCTGGTAGAATGATTTCCAAATTTTTGGAAATCATTCTACCAAATTTGGAAATCATTCTACCAGAATATGAAAAACTTCAGAATTTTAAACCCTTCAATAGTTTACTGGAGTGAATTGATATAACTGGAATGCTTGATATTTAAAGTGTATGAAGGCTTACTTGATTCAGGTTTGTCATAGAATAGAGCTTGAATTCTAAATATTTATAATTAGAGCTGCTATTTGAATTCTCTGTACAGAAAAATTTTATTTTCAAAATAAAAATTATTAAAAATATGATTTTTTCATAGGTAGGTTAATACAGGAGTTGATTATAAGTACATGATTCTTATATTATTACTTTATGGGCATAATTATATTTAAACCATTGAACATAAAGAACTTTTAAGATGACAAAATTGATGCTTTTTAAAAGAGATTGTCTCTTGTTTTCTGGACTTTTTTTTTTTCTTCAAGTAGCTTGGAAGAATGACTTTAAATTCCTATTTAAAATACAATTTAAAATTGTTCCCCTTCAGCAGAGATACATTTTTCTCTATATTTATAAATCTGAGAGGGTTTATAACCCCAAGATTATTACTTTACATACAGTTCTATCAAAATTAAAGAACATACTGTAATAACTAATATACAACTTCATAATGATCATGCTCCCTTGAATACCATAAACGGGATACACAATCACCTGCAATACTTTTTTTTAGATCCCATTTTTTTCTCCTATCCGTCATATAAACTCCAACCATTTTATTCAAAATCCTTAAGTAAAGTTCTTCGTGAGCCCTAGCCTGCTTACTTCAGGGATACCCTCTCCCTTTCCTCCTGAGTCTGCATCTGCTTATCTGAATATTCAGTGAGATACCTGGTATTCTTCTGAGCAGTTGATGGCAGATGATGTTTTCAGGTTGGGGATTAAAGAAGGGACTGAATCTAAATATGCTTTACATGTCCAGAAGAGGAAATAAGCCAGGAATGGTCATATGTTAAAATGTCTTAGTGTATTATAATTTGTCGACGGTCAGTTTTTTTGCAGCTCTCCACAAAGACATGCCAACTATTTATATGGGCCATTTCAAAATAGGATTCTTCTGCTTATTATCGACATATATTTTTTTCTTCATTTACTAAGAGCGGGTCTAATTTTTCTCACATGCCTGTACATATACTTTTGGGGAAAGAAATGTTGAGTCTATTATGTGCTCTTCTTGTAAAACTTGGAATACCGTAATGAATGCCCGAATTAGAAATCACTTAAGCAGCATAGTTAATATGAATTGTGGCAGATAAAAGTGTTTGAGACAAGTAACTGTTTATATATCCTTCTTTGTCAAAATTAAAGCATGTAAGAATGTCAACAACCTCCCAAAGATTTGGATTTTCATACATTTATAGTAGGATCTGCAAAAAGACAATGACTGAGTAATCATTGACTATAGCAATTGGTCTTAGGATCTGTATTACACAATATTAAGCCCAAAATCTATTCTGGTCTGGCGATCTTCTCCAAGTAGACTGATTCCAGGAGAGGAGCCATATCTGCAATCATCCTGTTTTTATTTGATTTTTTTTTTCCAAGTTGTTTTCCTCTAGAAAGGTAAGAATCTGATTAGGTACTCCTGTGTATAAATAGATTCATCTTCACCTTAAATTTAGTCCCAATAAGACTTCCCAATAGTGAGATTGCAGAGTAGCAAATATTTTACTAGCATTTGCCAATTCTAGATTTTATATCACTCCCATTCACATAAGGTTTGGATGCTTTTGAGCCTTAAGGACTTGTTATATGATTTCTCTTCACAGAATGTCTGTTGTAATAGATTTCTTTTTCCCAGCCATAATAAAAAAAGCAAAATTGTCCATATTGGATGTTAATCATTTCCCAAATTTGCATATATCCATTCTTAGGTTGTGAGTCAGTCCAACACACACAAGAAAATCAGATACCTTGTCTTTGACTACCTACAGTTGGAGACTTGAAAATTGTCTTATGTGTAACGATATTTCTTGGCCTGTGTATGTGCCCATACATCTATCATCCCCATGGAGTGCTCTATCTGCAACACAGAGGTGTTTTGTTTGTTTGTTTCCCCTACCTCCAAGACAGAACTCTGGGCAATTTCTCTAGCTCCTAGTGAAAATTTGTGTCACTAGTTCAAATACTGACATTTGTTTTACTTTAAGTCATCAATAAGGCCCAAGTTTGCAGAAACACTGGTTTAAATTTGTGGAATATGAAAAATTTTTGAATTAATTCCAATATATCTAAACTAGTATCTCCTCACCTACCCACCAGATAGGACTTTAAATTCTTAACAAATTGGGTTTAATTCAGGATTAAAAAGAAATATCCAGCTGACAAATTTAGTGTTCTGCTTAGTAGGCTACAGTTAGTGAACTCCAAAATGCCATGTAATTATTGTTCTCTATCTGAAACATACAGCTGTCACATCTGTAGTCTTCTCAAAAACAAAATTCCAATATCAATGTGATCTCCTTATTTTCTCTTTGCCAATGCATTTTTATTTTAAAACATCATGATAAATTACCAGTCATGGTGAGAATGAATTACCAATGCAAAAGTAAATGTTAACAGAAAATATTGATAGATGGATGAGTTATGGTACTATTTGAGTGTGTCAAGAAAAAAATTCAGTAAGCAGAAACTAACTCATGTTAATCAGTAACCCAAAATAATTCAGGTTTCTAAAAAATATTCATGAAAGTAGAACTTCATCTCTAATATGTCTTTAAATCATTCTTTTGCTCTATGAGGTAAATGCTATGAAAAGAGAATAAAGCAGGATATATGAGATCAGGCATGGGTAGAACATGGAGGTGGCGGTGATTTATTTGTGTCATTAAGAAATTAAAATTTAGGCCAAGACTTAAAGGAATGGAGGGAATTAACTATACAGGTATCTGGAGAAAGAGCTTTCAGGAAGAGTGAACAACCAGTTCAATATCTCTGAGGTTGGAATGTGAACTGGTGTTTTAGAGGACTATTAGAAGGCCTTGCAGCTGGAGTATTGTAAGTGTCTGGGATAGTAGTAGAGGAAAGACAGAAAGGAATGTGAGAAAGTATCATGTAGGAATTTATAGGCCATTAATGGAATTTGTCTTTATTCTTACAGAAATGGGATGTATTGCAGTATATACAGTAGAGGAGTGACATGATCCTATGTTGATTTTTAAAGCATTATTTTAATTGCTGTGTTGATAATATACTATAAGGAAGCAAGGCAGAAGCAGGGAAACCTGATGAGAGGGTTAATGCTTAAATCCATAGGAACCATGATGCTGGTTGGATAGGAGGTCAGTACTGCAGGAGCTAAGAAGTGTAAGATTCCAGATAACTTTGAAGATAGAGCCAATGAACTCTATCAGGATTTCTTGATGAATTAGATGTGGTATGTAAAAAGCAAAGCCAAAAACAAAGAATGACCAAGCTCTAAGGTTTTGCACTAAGCAACTAAGAGGTTAAAGTTGCCAAAAACTAAGATGGTTAAGGCAGTAGGTGGAGCATGTTTGAGGGAAGAATGTCCATAATTCAGTTTTTGATAATATTAAGTTTTAGCCACCTACTGGGTATCTATTAGACATTAAAGTGGACATGACTAAAAGTTAGTGGTATATATGGATCTAGAGTTTGGGGAAGAGGTCAGGGCTGGAAATTTAGGATAATATTAGGGTGATTTAGGGTTCATAGGTATAGAGCTGTGAATGCAGATAAAGAATAGAAGAGAAACTCTTTGTCAGGGAGATAAAACACTAGAAAAGAAGTCTTGGAAGGAGTGGTCAGTTAAGCAGGGGAACATAAAGACGGTATGGTATCTTGGAATCCTAATAAAGAAGAGGTTTCACAGAGGCAGGAGTGATCAACTGTATCAGAAGTCACTGATACTTCAAATACGATGAAGACTGAGAATTTACCCTTCCATTTGGCAGCATGAAAGTAATTGGTAACCTCGACAAGAACAGTGACCTTGATCAGAGCTGCTTTTCTGTACATTACCTCATTTGATCTTTCCAACAACTGTTACTGATAATTCAACTTAAACTCCAGTGGCTTAAGGTTCTTTTTCAAGGCTACAGAGTGATTACATGATTAAGCATCAATTTAATCCAGATCTGTGTGTTCCCAAAGCCCATGCTTTTCTCATATGCCAAATTCTCTCCTAAGAGTAGCAGAGTATTTTACATCTTATTTTTCCCAAGTATGTTTTTATAATATATTGTTACTTGTCAACATTTGGCTTAAAGAAAAACAACAATGAAACAATAAAATCAGCCTAAGACATTTAAAAGTATCTTGTAGTCTTCCTCCAGACAGCATTAACTCTCCTGGCCTCACTCTGGAAAGTAAATGCTTACAGTCTTAACCTAATTACATGTGAAATGAAGATGAATAGAGTATGTCAGAGCATTATTTATCAGTAGAATTAATACACCTATCTACTGATACTTCAGTATAACTAGGAAATAATTTTCTATGGATATATTGTCATATACACTGAGGTACTATCAATCTTTATATGAAAAATACTATAATGATGCAAATTTCCATTTCCTTCTGTTTATTTTTATAATATCTATTTTAAGAAAAACTTTTAAAATATTGACCTCATTTTTCAAACTGGGGTAGAAATTTATAAGTATCAAATTGTGGATGCTAATGCTTTAGATTTCCAAGATGTGTAAGAGGGTGGTTTTGCAGGAAACTGCCTGAGTACTCTGTTACAGTAATCAGTAGGCATTATGTGGTTTTTTTTTTTCCTTCTAAAATTTAAAATGCTACTGCTCTCTTGCATTAGGCAATGGTGGAAATTACTTTTCTACAGAAAGCAGAACGACGTTTCTTCTGGTGGCACTTCACCTCCTCACTTTATAGTCACCAAGTGATATAGTATTCTTTTCTGCCAATGTTTCCAAACATGTATTGCAAAAAATCAGTTTTATGAGTATGTAGTATAATAGAGCCCCTTTGGATGTTCTGGAAACAAGTAAGGGTAAAAATTCAGTCAGATATACAATCAAGAAATTGTATTTCTTGGAATTTACCCTATGAGCTGAAAATATATTTCTGCACAAAAACCTGCATGTGAATGCTTATAGCAGCTTTATTCATAATTGCCGAAGCTTGGAAGCAACCAAGCTGTCCTTTTCTGGGTGAATGGACAAATAAACCATGGTACCTCCTTAAAATGGAATATCATTCAGTGCTAAAAACAAATGAGTTATCAAGTCATGAGAAACATGGAGAAACCCTAAATTCATATTACTAAGTGAAAGAAGCCAAACTGGAAAGGCTACATACTGTATGACTCCAACTATATAATTTCTGGAAAAGGCAAAAATATGGTGACAGTAAAAAAGTTCAATTGTTAATGGGGATTAGGAAGGAGGGAGGGATGAAAAGGCAGAACACTGAGGATTTTTAGGGCAGTGAAAGTATTCTGTATGATATACTGTAATAGTGGATATGTTTCCTTTTACATTTGTCCAAACCATAGAATATACAACATCAACAATGAACTCTAATGCAAACTAGGAATTTGGGGTAATTTTAAATAAATTTAGTTAAGAAATAAGGCTGTTGTTATAAATTAACTTTCTCATAACTGTCTTTGAAAGAGTAAGTATGAATTTTCTTTGCAGTGTTGAATTCACTTAGGCTGGCCCATATAAAATCTATATTTAGAAATCAGTTAAGGTTTCTTTATAATCATTCCTTCTCCTCTCCCATAAAGAATAAATCTATTTTTAAACTTATTTTTGACTAGTGTGAACCATACAAAAGAGCCGGTCAATGACTACAATTATATCTATAAAAAACATATATATTTATATAAGAGCTAATATCTATATATTTATTGAAGTATAGTTGATTTATAATATTGTGTTAATTTCAGGTGTACAGCAAAGTGATTCAGTTATATATATTTTTTCAGATTATTTTCCATTATAAGTTATTACCAGATATTGCATGTAGTTCCCTGTGCTATACAGTAAATATTTGTTGCTTATCAATTTTATGTAAAGTAGTTTGTATCTGTTAATCCCATACACCTAATTTATCCCTTCCCTTCCTCTCTTTTCCCTTTGGTAACCATAAGTTTGTTTTCTATGCCTGTGAATCTGTTTCTGTTTTTGTATACAGATTCATTTGGTAATTTTTACATTCTACATACAGGTGATATCATATAGTATTTGTCTGATTTACTTCACTTAGTATGATATTCTCTGGGTCTATATATGTTCTTCAAATGGCAACATTTCATTCTTCTTATGGCTGAATAATATTCTGTTATATATATAGACCACATCTTTTTACCAGTCATCTGTTGATGGACACTTGGGTTGTTTCCATGTCTTGGCTATTGCAAATAGTGCTGCTATGAATATTGGCTGCATTCATCTTTTAGAATTAGAGTTTTCATCTTTTCAAGATATATGCCCAGGAGTGGGATTCCTGGATCATATGATAGCTCTATTTTTAGTTTTTTAAGAAACTTCCATACTGTTTTCCATAGTGGCTGCACCAATTTATTCCCACCAAGTTCAGGAAGGTTCCCTTTTCTCCACACCCTCTCCAGCCTTTATTATTTGTAAACTTTTTGATGATAGTCACTCTGCCTAGTGTGATGTGATACCTCATTGTGGTTAGTTCTGATTTGCATTTCTCTAATGAGCAGTGTTGAGCATCTTTTCATGTGCCTGTTGGCTATCAGTATGTCTTCTTTGAAGAGATGCTTATTTAGTTCTGCTCATTTTTTGATTGGGTTTTTTTTTGATATTGAGTTATATACACTGTGTATTTTGGATATTAACCCCTTGTCGGTAGCATCATTTGCAAATATTTTCTCCCATTCTGTAGGTTGTCTTTTTACTTTGTTGATGGTTTCCTTTGCTGTGTAAAAGCTTATAAGTTTGATTAGGTCCCATTTGTATATTTTTGCTTTTATTTATTTTGCCTTGGGAGACTGATTCTAAGAAAACATTGTTATGATTTATGTCTGAGAGTGTTTTGCCCATGTTCTCTTTTATGAGTTTTATGGTGTCATGTCTTAACTTTAGTCCTTTCAACCATTTGGAGCTTACTTTTGATATGAGAGTGTTCTAATTTCATTGATTTACGTGTAGCTGTCCAACTTTCCCAGCACCACTTGCTGAAGAGACTGTCTTTTCTCCATTGTATATTCTTGCCTCCTTTGTCATAGATTAATTTGACCTTAGGTGTGTGGGTTTATTTCTGGAATTTCTATTCTGTTACATTGATCTACATAAGACTAATATTTAAAAAAATTTTTTTTCATCCCCCACCTTTAGAAGTGCTTAGGTATGGCTCCTCATGTGTGTATATATGTGTAAATGTAATTTTACACATATGTGTAGTTTCAAATACACATATGTAATATTATGCATAATATATATTAAATTATATATTATTTTGTTTAACTTTTATTGATGTTGGCTATCTGGTCAATGATCCATTTGATGACTTTAACTTCTAAAATATCTGTACCCACCTACTAATTATAGAATTAACCAATTAAATGAAATCCATTTGACAATTTTTTTAAAATTATTTTTTTACCTTCTTTTAAACACACTACTACTGTTTTCCTAACTTTAAGGTTTTTAAAGCTTGATAGTATAAACACACCAAATATAGGGGAATCTTTATATTATCATATTTCCATTTGACCTGTAAAGGTGCTGATGTGAAATGTTGTCTTTCCCAAGTTCTAGAAGGTCCTTCAGGATCTGGCTCTTGGATATTAATTATCATAACTTTCACTGAGGACATATATACCACAACCTTGTTTAAAGGGCAAGGCATGAATGAATTAATTTAATCCTCTCAATAGCCCAAAGATTTAGGTACCTTTTTTATGTCCACCTTGCATATAAGGATATTACATCACAAAGAGGTTATTTTCCCAACATTATGCTCTATAAACTGACAAAGCTGAGCTTTCACCTCAGGCAATCTATCTCCAAAAGCTGTGACTAATAATCAGTACTGTTTCACGTGACTTACTCTTTTATCTTCTTACCTCTGTCATAACTAGCCACAGTGGCCTCTTTGCTCTTTCTCATATATTTCTAGCAACCTTTATGTTGGAGGCTTTGCTTTCACTGTTTGCCTTAGGCCTTGACTGCTCCTTTTCAGATATAAGCATGACTGGCACATTTATATCCTTTCAGAATTCTTGTATTTCATGTTTCCCTTGACCACCTACCTAAAATAACATAAACCCCCACCCACAAACATGCCAACCACTCCTTACCTTCCTTATAGTGCTTGGTTTTTCTTCATAACACTTACTGCAATGGTTCTCAACCCTCACCTACAGCTTGATAAAATGGCAAAATTATGCACAGTCAAACCCAGAGATGCCAAACTATTTAATTTAAGATGGTATCTGAACAGATGGAATTCTTTTGAGTCATCTTTAATTCCAATTTTCAGCTAGGAATGCCCCTCACTTTTATTGTATATCATATAACATCATACATGTATTTGTATATTGTCTGTCTCCCCAGTGGGTATATGAATGCTAGGTATAGAAGATACCATTTTACGCACTTTTATGTTACCAGTTCCTGGATCCAAGTTGGACACATAAATATCTGTTAAACGAATGAATACATATTTATTATATAAATAAATAAACTGCGCAAGAAAATCAACTACAGCACCATTAGCATAAGTCTTCTTTAAAAATGTAAGATGTGACAATACTTCAAAGAAACACCCTACCTGAGGGGTACCATCAAAATAATCTCAGTTTGGAGAAAAAATTAGGTAAGGATTATTCTCAGAAGAGGGAAGAATTGACTGTGCAGATTTGCCTCCTTTGATTGGTCAATTTGAATTTTATCAGGAGAGATGACAGGATGTGTTAGAAGGTAAAGTCATGTGCAGGAAGGGTTTGGGGAAAAGCTGAAATGCTAAAGATACGTGGAGATCACCATGGAAAATTCTCAGTCCTTCATTGTCTCTCACAGTCCTTTTCTTGGTCATCAGGGAAAGTGAGTCTCATTATGTGACCACCATCTCAGTTGGTTCAGTTCTCTAGATATACACCTCTCATGTCTGTGAAGAGACAATTCTTCATTGGTTTCTCCTGCTTCTGTACATCTTACAAGTCAGGTGTTGAATGCATTTGTTCTGGACAATCTTTTAAAGAATGTTTGTACAGAAAATAGCCCTGGAAGAGAGGGATCGTGTTTCTTTTTGGAGCAAAGAGCAAGCATGCTTACCATCCATTTATAAAAGATGAGGACTCCCTAATTTGAGGTTTCTTCACTTGTAATGGAACTATTAATCGTGCAAACTTCCATGTGATCCCATCTGCCTTGATCCCATGGGACCTGGGGCAAGAGGAACTGACTGGAATATCCTGATATGCAGACTACTGATATTGATTTAAGTAATAAACTGTCCTTTTTTCCTGACCCAGGAGTTTTGTGTTTTCTGTCATCATTCTTGACACTGTGACAGGCTAACCTGTAAGCTTGTAAGTAGGGTAGAGTCTCATACCCTTCAAAATTCTTGAAAGTATTGGTTGCAGTCTTAGGCTCTTTAGTGATGACTTCCACAACAGCATCCCATGAATTTTGCCTTTATAATTGAATGTAAATGATTTATCAAGTGAGTGGCTGCACACATGCATTTACAGTTCTATAAACAACAGAGTTTAAAGGAGATCAGAGAGAGACAAGGAAAATTCTGAATAAGTGTATGAGAGTCATTGAGGTTTCCGTCTTTTGGGAGAGGAAGAAAAATAGCAGTTTAAGATATTGCAATGATAGAAATATGCATGAGTGAAAAAAGAAGTATTTCACAGGCCATTTTAGAAGCATAAAAATGGTAGATGGAGCTTCCCTGGTGGCGCAGTGGTTGAGAGTCCGCCTGCCGATGCAGGGGATGCGGGTTCGTGCCCCGGTACAGGAAGATCCCACATGCCGCGGAACAGCTGGGCCCGTGAGCCATGGCTGCTGAGCCTGCACGTCCGGAGCCTGTGCTCCGCAACAGGAGAGGCCACAACAGTGAGAGGCCCGCGTACTGCAAAAAAAAAAAAAGGTAGATGTTTCTAGTCAAAAGTAAGGTCTAACCCACATGAGGGACCCTGAGGTTAAGCAGAAATTAAGTACACAGAGGCTTCAGTTAACTCTGCTGTTGCTATGGCTGCTGCCCTTGATAGCAAACAAATAACGTAGTCTTTTATTGCAGGATCAAGTGAAAGACTGGGACCTATAAGCTTTGGGTCTGTGATGTCCACTGTGCTGTTGAATTAGAATCCCCAAAGCTTGTCCCAATCTTAAATATCTTTTGATATTTTTGAAAAACTTGGGAGGTAGGTGCACACACCTCCCACACAATGGAAAACTCATTACTCTCAGTGAACAACTTTTGACTCACCCAAAACTTAACTGCTAGCAGCCTACTGTTGACCAGAAGCCTTATCAATAACATGAACAATCGATTAATACATATTTTGTATGATAGTGTATTACATACTGTATTCCTACAATAAAGTAAGCTAGAGAAAAAAGAATGTTATTAAGAAAATTATAAGGAAGAGAACATACATTTATAGTACTGTACTGTATTTATTGATACCCTAAGTTTATGTTGTCTGTTTACAAGATGAATTGTCTGTCAGTACCTATATCATTATTATCATATATGATACAAAACACTGTGGTTGTTACATGTGTTACTAACTCTAGACATCAAAAATGAAAAGATAATGTGAAAAAGAAATTATTATTTATTTACAGATATGATTCATGCATTGATAATAAAGAAGCAGCGTTATGATTGCTTTATGGCAGCCTACCCTATACAGTAATCATTATAAAAATTTTATGGCATACAGTATTATAGTTATATTCATAATACTGTATTGGAAACATTGTTGCATTTTAAATAAAAGCACTTACCTGTGATGACAGGCTGATATGCAGTTTCTTCAATTATAGGAGAGAGACATACTATATAGTAATGTAATTATTTGAAAGCAAAGTTGTAAAACAGTAAGAAAACTTAACACATTATTAATTTTAGATTTAATATCACTCACCTTATACCTATGTAAGGATAGACTTGTATCTACATATATTTTATGTGTATGACATATCTAACATTTTCTTAATTTTTAAAATATTTTAGGCTACACAGTTCATCTTCCAGTTTTTTTAAAATTGTCACAAATATCCAAAATAAATTTTCCAATGTATTTATTAAAAAAAAAATCTGTGTATAAGTGAACCTGCACAGTTCAAACCCTTGTTGTTCAAGGGTCAAAAGTGTAAATAGAAAGAAAGGTGGATGGTAGTTAGAGCGTCTAAGTATATGGTGTGGGTTGAGGGTTGAGGGGGGCAGCTTTGAGTTCAGAAGACAGTGTTAGTACATCTGTCAAGGGCAAGGTATAAGTAAGAATGTATGTAATTTTGTATGTTAATTTTGTCAGCAAATAGCAGGAATCAAGTCTGCAAGATTTTCAGACTGGAGAGTATAATGGAAGATCATTGTAAGCTCTGGCAATTGGCTTTTCTTTTCATAATACAAGTGCCTGATTTAAACTTTGATTTCCCAGGTATCCACTTCAAAGATGGTTATCTCTGATAAACACACTGCCAGCCACAGAATCAATAAAGAGCCAGCCTTCAACCTCCCTCCCCACCAGGCTCCTTTGTTTCTTAGAGATCTTGGTTAATTTCACTAACTGACATTTTGAGCTGCTTGTATTTTTTCTCTTTCCACACTTTAAATTTCCTCACTTATATTTGAAATTCACCAATCAAGAGTAAGCCCCTGAAACCTTAGGCCCCCACTCTGGACCTCAATAAAAGCAGAACTCCTGGCCTGTGTGACCCCCTCTCCACCCACCGAACCCAGGATGCCATGTAATTTCCAGGACCTGTAGTTAATAAACCTTTTGTTTTTTTCAGTTTCCTGATGGTTATTGCTGAGGGTGTGTTGCAACCATAATAAGAATCACAAGGGCCAATCCAGCCACAATATTGGTTATCGATAGGCTGAGACTGGCACAAAACAATCATCCACATATTGTATAAGATTGGCGTTGTAAACAACAAATTTAATGTTTCTAAGGCCATGGTTAAATAATTACAAGAAGTAAGAGGGCATTTTTGTAAAACTTTAAGGGCATAAATATCCAATTGATTTTCTCAACTGAAGATAAATAGATATTACAGTCTGTATGCAAGAGAATATATACCATGTAGATCTGCTACTATTTCTGAGAATGAAGATAGAAAGCTATTAGTGGGACTACACAGAAATGAGGAAGAGTGATCTTTTCAATGGGCCTTAAATTTTGTACAAAACAGTAGCAGTGACTATCTTTTTGATGGGTAGAAGGGCTGTTCCAGTCAGTTAATAGAGGATAATGAATGCATTTGAAAATATGCAAACAGGTGGCAACAGTTTTTTAAGAAACTAATTTTTCTTGGGTTTGGGGATAGTTGTAGTAAGAGCATACCCAGTCACCTGGTTCAGCCTCCACCATGTGTCCCATATCTGCAATATATTCGGCCCAGAGTAAATAAGGAGCCACTTAGAGGTATAAAATGTTGATAGGGGAAGCACCAGGTAGTGGTTAATTAATCTGTGTCATCATCAAATTATAATTTTTTCTGGAAGTGCCAGAAACAGGATGTTCTGACTATATCTAATGGTAGCATCCCATCTACAAGGTATATCTTGCTTCAACTGATTCCCTGGAATGGCATAACAAAGCAGGAAAGCATGTGAATAATGGGAGTGACAGTGTTGACTAGTGATAAAGAAGCTAAGACAAAGGCATAGTCAGAGTGGCATTTGAAATGCCCACCCCTTAATTTTTTTGATACCTGAAAGGAGGAAGGAATGGTGGAAAGGTGACTGTTGGAAGTGTAGCCCTGGTATCAACTAGATACTAGTTGATCTACTACAATGTATACTAGAAATTATACATTTCTTCGCAGTTGCATGAAAATGTCTCCCTTTTGTGTTAAGGGAAATTGCAGGAAAACCACAGTGGATAGATTTACTCAGAGGGATGCCATGTCATGTAAAGTTTGTCTTTTAGATGACATATTTTCTAACTGAAGCAGGATAATTATTCTTCTGATTTTCCTTTTTTTCTAATATCAACAGGTATCTTTGTCTAGACATATCATTCTTCTTTATCTTGAACATATCTATTTGTCTAATCCAAAGAGGTATTAATTTGGTCTACAATTTTTCTTATTTTTGAGTCAAAGTATATTCCATTTTCTCAGCAAGGTCTTTGAAGTTAGAGATTCCTCAGTCTGCCATTCTATTTTCTGTTTTCTAAATAAATGTGTTATTTCACATTTAAGACTATCAATAAAGGAGGACGATAAGACTGTGGTAGCTTCACCTATGTGGAGACCTGAGTATTTTTGGAAGGCTCTTGTTAAGCAGTTTCTGCAGTCAGTGATGGAGGCATTTTTTTCCAGTTTGCAGGATTGGATTTCTCACCAATCAGTCTTGAAGGAAAGTCTTCAGGAATAGCTGCTAAGAAATCTTGTCCTACCTTTATACTCTTCTGTTACACAAATGTGGTCTTGACCAAGGTTTGTAGGCAATAAGACAATTAGGTTGTTCATCATCACTACCTACTTTACAAAACTTTAGGAGGGAATTTTGTCCAGTGAGAAGGATGTGTTTAGGAGGAGGTGGAGGGAAGAAAGGGAAGAGGGTCCTGTGAAGCTACAAGAGGAGAGGGAGCAAGTAGGAAAAGAGAGGAAATCAAGGTACAAGGGACCAGAATGGAAGTTGACAGGGAAAGGGAAAGA
>NW_006777228.1:2299184-2318526 GCF_000442215.2 Lipotes vexillifer
GGAAAGAGAGATTAGATTTTTCTCATATTGAGGCAAAGATGACTATGTTTAGAATACAGCGTCTTCATTAGGATACCTCTTCCCTTGCTCAGAAGTCTTGGTCAATGAAAAAACACTTCAACTCAATAAAGAAAGAACCTCCAAGCATATTATGTGAATTGAGATTTGAGTCATGGTACTAGGTAAAGAACACCTTCTAGCCAAGGTACTGGTCTAGAGGAACAGGAGATGTGTGGTAAAATATGGAAACTATGCCTACCAACCTAAACCTTGTAACAAGCTGTGGAAGCAGAGATTGTAGCAGTTATGCTTCATTAATTATGGTGACTTTTAATCTTCAATTTCCTCCCTGATGTTCTTAAAGCCAAACAAACAATAACATGACATTTTAGTTTTCAGGAGTGAGAATGAGATATAACCAAATTAACACTACGATGATATGGTAGCTATTGGATTTTGTTTGTCTTCTTCGTTGGAGGACACAAACTTTTCATCCAAAAGAAAAGAACACTGGTCAATATTGGACAGCATCTGTGACTCCTCCACATACGTTCTACAAGCCTTTTCCATTCTTCTCAGGAAGCTAATCTGTTTGGGTTACACCATCAGGTTCCCTTGCCTTCTGACTGCCACTTGTGTTGGAAAATGGGAAGACTTTGCAGGTGATTAGAGGAATTTCTGAGAAATTCAGGAATTTTTGAGAAATACTGAGAAATTTTGAATTGAGTACTTTCCTGAGGATGGGGTGTCATCATGGTCTGATGTGTGTCCCTCTAGCTAATATCCTAACTCTTCACACATTCTGTCTGCTTTGGGATTTCAGTAGCTATTACCTTTAATAACTTCAGGTGTAGTAATTGTGCTTGGAGTCCTATATTATTTCTTGTGGATAACTGTACTTTGGCTAACACATATTTTTAAATCATCTCATTTAAAAAAAAATTTTTTTAAAGTATACTAATCTGATTTTGCCATCTGTTTCCTGATGAGAAATTGGCTGATATTGTGATAGCCATAGTTATGTCTAAAGTTAGTTCCCTTAGTCTCACTTCTAGAATCTGTTGGTTATTTGAGCCAATAATTCCCTTTCTTATGTAAAGGATTTTAAATAGGCTTTTGTGTCACATGCAACCCTGGAGTCCTAATTCAAATACCTTTTAGTGAAGAAATATGAATTATTTTAGAGATCAGTCTCTATTGTGCTAATTACTTTTGACCTGTCACTCAATCTCTGTAAACCTCAGTTTCTTCATCTGCAAATTGCTGCAACTGAAATATATCCTGTCCAAGGATAGAGAGAGTTTTAACAATGATTTATCATGTTAGGCATTTTGGAGCAGATAAAATAAACTGAAAATTTCTCTTAATTCTTTAGACTATTATCTCTAATAGTATCTGAGGTCTAGGGACTTAATTATTATTTCTTACACATTTTTGCCCTAAATATTAGGGAATCTGCTGACAGAAAAGAAGGTGATGGTCTGATGAAAAGAACCTATGTCTTTTGAAATTTTAGACAAAATAAGGAAAGGATCAGAGTTGACAGAAAATGATCAGTGTCAAAACTCCTTATTACAAGTCACAATGTTATTTTAAGCGGTATGAGTTTAGCTCTGTTTTATTAAATAATAACAATTTTAATATATAAAATATGTGCATTTTAACACAATTCAAAATAATAAATTATTTTACTTTGTAGATCTTTACATTGTAGATCATTAAGACTCTGTCTTCATATAACCTGTGAATGGCTATCATATCCATCCTAGCTTAGTAGGACCCAGAACATCAAGTAATCTGTGACCAGGAGAGACACTGTAATGCTTGTAATCCTGTGCCTTTATTAAAACTGCTCCTGTGAGAAAAGGGCCAAATATAAAGTAGCCATTTCAAATAGAACACATTTTATTTAAATGTCTATTTTAATATTTGTGTCATTTGCATATTTGAATTCATCTTTGGAAATGGTGGCTAATAATAGTCCCCAGTTATGATTTGTATAAGTATCATCAGGGATAAAAAAAAGCCAACCATGACCAATTTATGTAAAAGGTACAAAGATCATCTCTTATCCTAGACACTGCTATGGTTACATGCTCTGCAGTCTCCAGTCAGCTCCAGGCTCCATGCCTTTCTTCTTGTCCAGTGCTTCTCTGTTGATGCCAAAAGGAAACTCACATTTTGGGATGCCAAGTCCATACCTAGAGGTCAGAAGTGTTAATAATCTGTTGAATGAAATTTTGACCAATGAAGATCAGGAGTTGATAACTGTTCCTCCCTTAATTTCCCCGGAAAGAAGATTCTGAAACATATTTCATCTGGCTCTGTGTGTATTCTAAGGGGTTGATCCAGCAGGCATTCCTATTGATGTCCAACTCAGTAATGCACCTTTGATTGGCTCCCCTCCTTCTCTGCTTAGCTCTCCACCCTACACTCCATCTCTCAGAATCTTATTCCCCAAAATAAAACATTAGCCGTTCAGCATTTACCTCAAATTCTAGGGCAGGGGGCTTTAAAGTTATCCATGAACAGTCTCTTCATTATAACCATATAAAATGTGGTCAAATATATATACTTACAATACTCTGTTCAGTTGATGGGGAAACATTTTTTTATAAGAACAATTTTGAGCCTTAGTTAAAACTACTTTTTCTCACTGTGTAGTATTTTCTGTACTAAAGTTACCAGATTCTAAAATTCATATTCAGGAGAGAGGAAGGTCCCTAAAAAAATAAAAGAAATGTTGAGAAAAAGGAATATATATTAATTCCTATTATTATAAATAAAATGCATGCTTATAATTTGAATAATATGAAATATAAAGCAGGAAAAATTTTCTATTTTAACCAAAGATAAAGTATATTTAATTTTATATTTTACTTTAAACATATTTTTAAAAAATGAAACTTATTGTTTGTGCCTGTAGATATCCTGCCTTTTCCCACATTTCATGCATGAGCATTTTCTCCTTTTGTAGAATAGTATAGAAAAATGTGATTTTTTAAAAAATGGTAAAAAATCATATGATTATATGATTTTATCAAAGTTTATTTCATTAGTTCATTTTTGATGAATATTTAAGTTTATATGCTTTACTAGATATTTTCTTATAATTTTCTGGAAGTTAAGGTACTCTTCCAAGGTCTAAGCATCTTTTATTTTGTATGCATGTGTATTTCTCACCTATTCTTTTTCAAAAATTATAGTTTCTCTTTGCAGGCATTTAAGAATTGTTCAGCTACCAACCAGTACCCTATTGTTATCATCCACCTAACTTTTGTGATTCTACTTGTTCATGGATAATTTTAACACATGACACTCTCCCTTTATTTTCACCATTTTTTCCTATCATTGACTTTATTGATTTCAATGTTCCTGAAGATCATACATTCATAAACTGATCTTATCAATTCAAACAGTATTTATTTTCATTCTCTCCAATACTCAGTCCTACATAATGACCTTCAACTCTCAATTGTATGTTTATTTTAATACTGAAATCCAGCCTAGTCAATTTACCCAATTATACTTTTACACTCAGTAATCCTCATCATACCTGTACTTCTGTCCTTACTCAGCTTTACCTATTAACCATCTCATTTTGGGAAAAGCCACTTTAACATCAGAATTTCTTATACAAACTTCTCGCAGGAAACTGGACTTCACAAGGCCTATATTTGCATAACTGAAGGAAACTACTCAAAGCACTTTTTTTTTTCAGCCTTAAGAAACACTGGGGAAATCTGCTGCAAAGTGATTTTTCTCTTCCTTCTTAGACATAGATTCAGCTGAACACTTATCCTACCAGATGAGACAAAAAATCAAAGTTGACCCTGTAGAGTAACCCATTTATGGCACCCTATTATGGTATTTTAATGCTTCTTCAGCTTTTGATGCCCTATTCATTCAGTTTTTCCATGTTTGTTAGGTTCTACTGCCTCACAGCCTTTACAAGTTAGCTCCTTTACCTCCTTAGAAGCTCTTTCTGGTGTCAGGTACTGATGTTTGTGCCATACTGATTCTTGAGTCTGAATGGTGCGAAAAACATTCTGTTTCCCTCAGGACATTGAGCTTCAAATGAGGACACTGCCAGAATGAAACTGGACAAGCTATTCACACCTCCTAGGAAATGAGAGGACTTTGCATTTTTGGAGCCCAGAAAATAGTACCTCTATGCCACAGTAATTGGTCTATAACTTCAAAGACCCTTGTTTTCTTTTGTCCTTTAGAGCAAAACATTGGGCATTTTGGTTGACAAATTGAGGCTAATAGCTTTTTCCTGTTTAAAAAAAATACTACAGATACTGTTAAAGATTTGTAGGACTTAGCTGCTTGTTCTATTGACTACCATAGAAGGCTAGATTCTCTGCAGATTCACCACAGGAGAACCTGCATTTTCCTTTTCCATAATTCTATTTTGACAGCTAGTCAGAATATCTACTCTCTGTTATATTCTAGCAGCAGATTTACTGCAATAGGTATTTGGTCTGTACCATGCCTCTTTGTCCACAACTGATTCTTTTTCATTATCACCTTGACTTTTACCTTCTCTTTATGTATTCATTTCCACTTTTCCCCTGAATTTTTGTACTGAATCTTTGTAGTGTACCAATAGATTATTAGACACATTAGAATAAATTTAGGGATTAAAAGATAAAGATTTTGCTTGCATATTAGATTGACCCATGTGAAACTCCTAGTATTTGAATATTTTGACGTTCAAAAATGACACTTAAGTATTGACCAAATAAGCAAACAAATAAATAAATAACATTCTATTGTAAAGAATCTTACTAGATTTTAGCTACTGAATTGAGGATAGATAAAGGGTTATTTTTCATTAAATAAAATAATAATATGTAAGGCATTATTTATTTATCTGTGTATCTTAGTCACTTTTTATATTTTGGCTCACAATCCTATAGCTACTTCATTTGTTCATCATATCTTTTTTGATTATCTTTTCATTAAGTCACTGGCCCTGACTAATAGAATCCTTTAGATTGCAACTTCTGCTAATTATATTTAAATAGGGCAGAGGTTAGGGTACTGTATCTGGCTTTGGATACTTTCTATGTTGAATGGATACTGTTACCTGTAAGAATCTTTTCTGAGAATCTGAGTGCATTTGGGAATATGAATTGGATATGGGATCTGGTAAAAGTTAGGCTACTCTGCATACACTTGAGCTTAAAGGGAGAATGGAGTTGCTGGATTTAGGCCATTTAGTCTACTACATGATCACTTTTTTAATTCCCACAACTCTTTAAGAATGTGATAAAACTCAAAAAATATAATTGGATTGCTTTTGAAAACTAGAAAAAGGGCTGATATTCCTTGGATGGTGACATGGCAGATGGAAGATTAAGTCGTAGAAGCAGAGTAGGCTCAGTATTATATGTCCCTAGAAACAAGTAGATCATGGGGCTTTGCACAGACAATAGAATTGGGTTTTTCAGCTCTCCAGGGAGTAGGAACCCCCTAACTGATACCTGAGTTACACAGTCCATTAAGTAGCCTCAGGGATGTTGCCAATATCAGACTAACAAAGAATTTTTCGGTGATCCAGCTACAATACACAGTCAAAATACACAGTCTATCAAATAGTTATACACAAAAATACCCTCCATTTTTATGCTCATTGTTCCAAGGCTGAATGCTTTCAACTATTGCTATATATGTGAAAAGTAAATATTTAATGAAGTAACAGGAGATTTTTTATTCCAGACTGCATAGATTCTTTCAGTTTTGAAGGTCTTTTCTTCTAAGAGCATCTCTTAAGATCTTTTTTTCTAAGAGTATCTTTTACTTTAAGTAAAATAATGGCTTAGAGGCAGGTGCTTTCAAATTAATTCCAAAAATCAAGACAATTTTGGAATTCATTTCAAAATAAATCTGTATTTTATACATTTATAGTTAACAATAAGAGAAAAATAACAATTCAAATATAAACTTCCTCACTTGTAGGAATAGATATATGAATTTCTACATAAAATTAATTTTTCAAAACTTTTCAATTGAGCAGTCCAAAATAAGTGATATTGATACAACTTAGCATTAACTATTCCATCTTTGGCAATATTCTAGTACTTCCAAATTTAATCTTTTTCATTAGTGCATTTAAAATTTGAATTTCTAACCATTTAGTTTTGTACTGTATCAGTTATGGTACATGATAAATTATTATTATAACACAGACTCAAGATTATAAGGGTGTTAATAATATCAAAGTTTACTTCTTTCATTTATTTATTTATTTTATTTGGGCTGCACCACGTGGCATGTGGGATCTTAGTTCTCTGACCAGGGATCAAACACATGCCCCTGCATTGAAATCACAGAGTCTTAACCACTGGACCACCAGGAAAGTCCCTACTTCTTTCCTTTACAATGGCCCAACGGTCAGTAGTATAAGGCACATGGGATAAGCTCTAATTCATGAGGTTATTGAGAGATCCAGATCACCTGCATCCTGTGACTCTTCCATCTCCTAGATTTGTGGCATTCATATTGAGTGCAGTGAGTGAGCTCATAAGCCCATGGAAAGGAGAAGGAATACACCTAAGCATGAATTTGAAGGAGGTGACCTAGAAGTTACTTCAACATTACTTCCTTTCACATCACATTGGCCTGACTTATTCCTATTGCTTTACCTGGCTGCAAAGGGGCTGGAACATACAGACCCTAGCTGGGTAGCTGTGTGTTCTGCTGAAATTCCAGATGTTTTCTTACTATACGGAGGGAGAGAATGTAAATGAGGGACAGCTAGTGGCCTTTGCCACCCTAATCATTCTTTCTTACTTGTTGGAAGTATTAGTATATTAGCTTGGGGATTTGGGTACAACCTTCTTCCATGTCTTTCAGTTATTTTGCATAAGAAAGGAAAATATAAGCCTTCATTTTTTTAGCATAGAACTCACATGTAAAATGTGGGGCCTTAAAACTAAACGTGCATCACAAGCAAGAGGAGCCTAAGGAGACGTGATGACTAAATGTAATAGAGTGCCCTGAATATAATCCAGGAAGAGAAGATTGACAATAAGAATAGGAAAGAATAGGGGAAGAATCGAAAATACGAATAATGTATGGACTAATAATAGTGTACAATATTGGTTCATTAATTGTGACAATGTGCAATACTAAATGACTAAGATGTCAATAATAGGTAGGGCTTCCCCGGTGGCACAGTGGTTGAGAGTCCGCCTGCTGCTGCAGGGGACACGGGTTCATGCCCTGGTCCGGGAAGATCCCGCACGCCGCTGAGCGGCTAGGCCCGTGAGCCATGGCCGCTGAGCCTGTGCTCCGCAACGGGAGAGGCCACAACAGTGAGAGGCCCGTGAGCTCCCCACCCCCCCCCCAAAAAAAATAGGTAAACGGAGTATCTGGTAACACAGTAAATCTCTGTACTATCTTTGCATTATTCTATAAATCTAAAAAAGTTCTAAAATAAAAAGTTTATTAATAAAAATAAGTGTGTGTTATTGTATACTAAATGACTATCTACATACTTTATCAAATGCAGGACATAAGCACAAGTAACAGTGAAACAGCAACTTGAAAAAGAACTAGTTTTAGATAATATTCCTGGACTCCAAATTGAGTTATGTATAAAATAGCAAAGGATAAAATGAAGTGAAGATTTCATATAATGATGAAGTACCAATTGATTGTTAGCCTGAGTTTCCCCTTCAAATCAGTTTGCTTTATTCACCTGTGCTATAATATTGAGGACAGGAGTTTATTTTGCTCATTTGTGTTAATAAGAAAATCTGTCTTTATTTAAAAGTTGTGTGGTTAAAATATACTTCCTCCATTAAACTAGATGTAAATTATCTAATTTGTTATAAGAAGACTTGCAGTTTGCTTTAATAGCTATTAATTCATCTGTACCACCTTCCTAAGATGACTATAGAGTCACATATATATGAAGAAAAAAATTGCCAAAGTGCTCAATTACTTTCTTATTCTAGTGGATCAAGTGAACTTTCAAATGTTGCATATTAGGAGCAAGAGATTTTTATTTCATGAAATCATTTTAGAAATGAAGAGACTATGTTTTACATTAATTTTATTACCCCATTTAGGATAAAAAATTTGAATCCATTTAAATTTAAATTAGATTTAGATTTAAATCTAATCACCACAAGAAAAGCAAACTAAATTTTGTTAGATCAAAATGATATGAAGTTTGTTACCTTAAATAAATAAGAATCCAGGACCTGCAACAGCACTCTCATAATTAGAGAAGGGAATTTCTGACAGTAATTTGTATATTCTCTACATGACGTTTGTTTTGTTTTCCAAGTTATTCTTTCTCATTTCTTGAAGCAGTAATGGCATGTATTTTCTTCAAATGAGTGACATCAAATCCTTACTGAACTCTTTTTAGGTAAGGATTACATTTTGGTTAAGCTGTTTTTGGTTTTAAGACACAGAAGCTCTTTAAAGTTATCTTATTTAATTGAGGGTATATTGATAGATATAAATATATTCTAGACCTCACACAGAGCAATTAACTTGACCATTCAAAGTTTAGAACCATAGGTAAATCTAATTGTCATGGAATTAGAACTGTTTGCAAACAAGCCTTGAAGACCTTAGAATCAAGTTATGTGGGACTTAGTTCTAGCAAACATGCAATAAGGCAACTAGCTGTTTATACTAGCTCAGTCTCACAAATGCCATTCAGCTATCATTTATTAAATGTTCACAATGTGCCAGACTCTGTTCTAATATACACTAAGTATCTAATTAAAACTTCACAAACCCCTATAAGTTAAGTTCCCATATTATTACTGTGATTTCTGTGCCACTGTAAATTGTATTAACTTGCCCGAGGCAACTGAGTATGGAAGAAGGTAGAGTCAGGACAGGAAACCATAAAGTTCTTATTCTCTACAATCTGCTGGTCCCTTAAGGAATTAAGAAATTTTGGCAAATATCTTGTAATGTTATGCAGGCACTGGAAATGTTATTTAAAATATTTAATGATAGAAAATGTATGCCATAATGTTAATGAAGTACAGTTAATATATTGAATAAAATATGTACATATGTATGCATAGATTAAATGTGTGAAAGAACTGCATTAAATGTTTATAGTACCTATGTCTTGATAATTGACGTGAAAATGCTTATTTTTTCCCCTACTTATTTGATTTTTGTGTAATTTTCCTTCTTTATATTAAGTATGTAATTTTGTAAAATTGGGGAAAATATAATAATTATAAAACACACAATCTGCTTTTTTATTTAAAAACTTTTATTGAAATACAGTCGATGTACAATATTATATAAGTTACAGGTGTACAATACAGTGATTCAAAATTTAAGATTATAATCCATTTATAGTTATTATAAAATATTGGCTATATTCCCTGTGTTGTACAATATTTCCTTGTAGGTTATTTTATACATAATAGTTTGTACCTACTAATCCCCTCCCACTCTATTGCCCTTTCCCCCTTCCCTCTCCTCTTGGTAACCACTAGTTTGTTCTCTATTTCTGTGAATCTGTTTCTTTTTTGTTATATTACAAAAAATATAGTTTGTTGTATTTTTTAGATTTCACATATAAGTGATATCATACAATATTCATCTTTCTCCATCTGACTTATTTCACTTAGCATAATATTCTTCAGGTCCATCCCTGTGTTTTTTATTTTTATGGATATATATTTAGAATATTTTATGGATACACACACACACACACACACACACACACACACACACACACACACACACACATATATACAAAAATATATCGTACGTATACGGAAATAATTATTTCTCCTGAATGTCTATACTACTGAATGAATTAGAGATGGAAAGAACTTGTAGAATGCTCTACTTTAAAGCAATAGCATTAACCTGGAAAGCTGAAGGATAGATAGTGAAAAATGGTTTAGGATTTTCACTAACCTCATAACTTTTCACTGTTTGAGGTAGAGTCAGATTATTTTTGTAGTAGAATTGAGGGGAAATGAGCAACTTTCTATCCATTCCATTGAGATATTTTTGTTGTCAATATTGATTTTCTTTTTTTTTTAAAGTTACCTGATATGTCTGAAAATATATCTCTAGATTTATAAGCAATGGAGTTGAAAAAATAATGTGCAATGTTTCCAGTCATAATCACTTATCATGCTTCAATCATGTTTGTTTTAGAATTAAATAGGAGTCAGTTCAAAGTAACAATATATGTTTTATTGTGTGAAATTGGACCCTGTGAAGAAGTTATAAATGCAAGCTATTAATAAGCAAATGTTTAAATATGTAAGAAATTTGCAAAGCAAATTTTTTGGAGATAAAAGTACTTCTGCAAACTACACATTCTCTGATAAACTCTATGAAGTAGCATGAATCTTAGTCCATTAGCACTGGTATTCAATGCATAACACATTCATTTTTTAAAACAAATTATTTAAATCTGAGTGAAGCTAACTATCATTCTTGGCTCATGGAAAATTCAGTCTCACTCACTCCACACAATTTTGAATGAGGGCTCTGGAGTATTAAGTATGCAACAAAGCATCAGCTGTCACTGGTCTTTGTTTATTGATTAATACACCAAAAATCATAGTCTGTTCATGTCAAGGATTCTGCTGCTTTTTTGAGGCACTTGAATATGGAAATCATCATCATAATAGGGACCTCTGTCTATCTTCTAAAATTCATTCTTTCTTCTTTTCTAATAATGTAATTATAGCTGGGGACATTGCAACATTTCCAGGCATTCTTTGAATATATGTATGACTATATGACTAAGCTCTCTTCAATGGAATGTGAAAGGAAACAATATTTTAGTTCTGTACCTATGGATTGATGATGATTTCTCATTACCAACATTTAACTGGTATTTCAGTTGGAAACATAGGCAATTAAAAATGCTTTATATTTATAGATATATTAATTTGAAAAGTACTGAAAATTTAACTTTACCTATAGTTTATAAAGTTTAATTCCCACTTTCTTTTATTTAAAAAAATTACGTATAGCAGTAAAGTATATTTTTAGAAGAAAAAAGTCATACCTGACGGCAACATCTTAATACTATCCTCAGTATAGCAAAATGTCCTTCTAACCCATGTCCCTGTTGAGCAAATTGAATAGGAAAAGTGTAATCAGAAAGCAAATTTCTTTTTTCACATCACTGTGAAACATTAACTTTTCTCTATACCTCAGGATATTTGTGGTATAAATCCATAGTTTATCTGGCCTTACACAAATATTGTAAAAATTTCTCATGTATGATCTAATAAGTATCCTGATAAGCCTATTACTAATGTTTCAGTCTCTTTTCCAACCATGCCTCTCTCTGTCATCTAATCAACCATGAGCAGACTGAAGTTTGACACTCATACTCTTAGAGAACCCAACATTGATAATTAGGCCTGTATTTAATCAACAATCAAGGTAATCTCCAGGCTTTCAAATTCAAACAGGCAGCAAGTATTTTAATGCTAATGAACTGCAGCCTATAAAAGAGAATCCTTTCTGATGCACTACTGAGGGGTGGCCATTGAATATATCTGATAAGAGATACTTTTCTAGGAAGCAAACCTGAGCAGTGAAATTGACTCAAAATCCATTGCAGAAGGCAGAGGGTAGGTGCTTTCTGTGTTTAAAAGCAGTCTGTTTTATGGACTAGAGATTACTCTATGTGCTTTCAACTTCTGTTCTTTACTACATGTATGTACTAATATTTTCCATTTCCCCCCACCATCTCTTATTGAATTTGTTGGGGTAAATTAAATTGATCAGTTAACCACAATGAGCTAAATCCATACTTGACCAAAAGGAATTCACAAAGAAATCCTAGTCTTGGAGTTAGACTTAATAATAAGACTCTGGAATGTTCTCTTCTTGTGGAGGGAATTAGTATTTTTTTTGTACTTTGGACAATTTCATTATAGTTGAGAAGGCTTAAAAAAAATTGTATGTGGAATATATGTTCATGTTTGTCTCACTTCTCTTTATCATATAGTTTAATTATGTCTGTAGTTTCCCTGTAGTTTAATTTTTTGTCTGACAACAAAAACCTTTACCCTGTTTTTTTGTGTGGACATATTAATCAGGGCTAATTTGTGGCATTTACTGATATGGAGGTGGTGAAATTGTCTCACCATGGCTGATTCCAAGTTAATAAGGTTTTAATAACAAGTGTGCAAAATTCCTGAAAACTTACCAATCAGCTCTTAAAAATCAGCATTCGCCCAGGGTTCCTAGGATTTCTTCTTTTTATATCCTTTAGAGAATGTCCATTCAACAAAAATCATTCTTTCATGGGCTGATTGTATTTTAGCAAAAAAATGACAAACTGCTTCATGTTATCCAATGTTAAATTTCCTGTTACATATGCAGATAAGCATGCAACAAAAGGAGATCCCTATTCTATTTAGTAGATCCATAATAGATAAAATATTACTAGGCCTTCTGCTCATTTTTGGACTGGGTTGTTTGTTTTTCTGATATTGAGCTGCTTGTAAATTTTGGAGATTAATCATTTCTCAGTTGCTTCATTTGAAAATATTTTCTCCCATTCTAAGTGTTATCTTTTTGTCTTGTTTATGTTTCCTTTGCTTACAAACGCTTTTAAGTTTCATTAGGTCCCATCTGAGTATTTTTGTTTTTATTTCCATTTTTCTAGGAGCTGGGTCAAAAAGGTTTTTGCTGTGATTTATGTCATAGAGTGTTTTGCATATGTTTTCCTCTAAGAGTTTTATAGTATCTGACCTTACATCTAGGTCTTTAATCCATTTTGATTTTATTTTTGTGTATAGTGTTAGGGAGTGTTCTAATTTCATTCTTTTACATGTAGCAGTCCAATATTCACAGCACCACTTATTGAAGAAGCTATCTTTTCTCCAATATATGGTCCTGCTTCCTTTATCAAAGATAAGATGACCATATGTGCATGGGTTTATCTCTGGGCTTTCTATCCTGTTCCATTGATCTATATTTCTGTTTTGTGCCAGTACCATACTGTCTTGATTACTGTAGCTTTCTAGTATAGTCTGAAGTCCAGGAGCCTGATTGCTCCAGCTCCTTTTTTCTTTCTCAAGATTGCTTTGGCTATTTGGGGTCTTTTGTGTTTCCATACAAGTTGTGAAATTTTTTGTTCTAATTCTGTGAAATATGCCAGTTGTAGTTTGATAGGGATTGCATTGAATCTGTAGATTGCTTTGGGTAGTAGAGTCATTTTCACAATGTTGATTGTTCCAATCCAAGAACACAGTATATCTCTCCATCTGTTTGTATCATCTTTAGTTTCTTTCATCAGTGTTTTATAGTTTTATGAGTACAAGTCTTTTGCCTCCTCAGGTAGGTTTATTCCTAGGTATTTTATTCTTTTTGTTGCAGTGGTAAATGGGAGTGTTTCCTCAATTTCACTTTCAGGTTTTTCATCATTAGTGTATAGGGATGCAAGAGATTTCTGTGCATTAAATTTGTATACTGCTAGTCTACCAAATTCATTAATTAGCTCTAGTAGTTTTCTGGTAGCATCTTTAGGATTCTCTGTGTATAGTATCATGTCATCTGCAAACAGTGACAGCTTTACTTCTTCTTTTCTGATTTGTATTCCTTTTATTTCTTTTTCTTCTCTGATTGCTGTAGCTAAAACTTCCAAAACTATGTTGAGTAACAGTGGTGAGATTGGGAAACTTTGTCTTGTTCCTGATCTTACTGGAAATGGTTTCAGTTTCTCATCATTGAGAATGATGTTGGCTGTGGGTTTGTCATAATAGCCATTATTTTGTTGAGGTAAGTTCCCTCTGTGCTTACTTTCTGGAGGGTTTTTTTAATCATAAATGGGTGTTGAATTTTGTCAAAAGCTTTTTCTGCATCTATTGAGATGATCATATGGATTTTTTCCTTCAATTTGTTAATATGGTTTATCACATTGATTGACTTGCGAATATTGAAGAATCCTTGCAATCCTGGGATAAGCCCCAATTGATCATGGTGTATGACCCTTTTAATGTGGTGTTCGATTCTGTTTGCTAGTATTTTATTGAGGATTTTTGTATCTATGTTCATCAGTGACATTGGCCTGTAGTTTTCTTTCTTTGTGACCTCTTTGTCTGGTTTTGGTATCAGGGTGATGGTGGCCTCATAGAATGAGTTTGGGAGTGTTCCTCCCTCTGCTATGTTTTGGAAGAGTTTGAGAAGGATAGGTGTTAGCCCTCATCTAAATGTTTGATAGAATTTGCCTGTGAAGCCATCTGGTCCTGGGCTTTTGTTTGTTGGAAGATTTTTAATCACAGTTTCAATTACAGTGTTTGTGATTAGTCTGTTTATATTTTCTATTGCTTCCTGGTTCAGTCTCAGAAGGTTGTGCTTTTCTAAGAATTTGTCCGTTTCTTCCAGGATGTCTATTTTATTGGCATATAGTTGCTTGTAGTAATCTCTCATGATCCTGTGTATTTCTGCAGTGTCAGTTTTTACTTCTCCTTTTTCATTTCTGATTCTATTGATTTGAGTCTTCTCCCTTTTTTTCTTGATGAGTCTGGCTTGGTTTATCAATTTTGTTTATCTTCTAAAAGGACTAGCTTTTAGTTTTATTGATCTTTGCTATTGTTTCCTTCATTTCTTTTTCATTTATTTCTTCTTTGATCTTTCTGATTTCTCTCCTTCTGCTAACTTTGGGGGTTTTTTTTGTTCTTCCTTCTCTAATTGCTTTAGGTGTAAGGTTAGGTTGTTTAGTTGAGATGTTTCTTGTTTCTTGAGGTAGGATTGTATTGCTATAAACTTCCTTTTTAGAACTGCTTTTGCTGCATCCCATAGGTTTTGGGTCATTGTTTTCATTGTTATTTGTTTCTAGGTATTTTTTGATTTTCTCTTTGATTTCTTCATTGATCTCTTGGTTATTTAGTAGTGTATTGTTTAGCCTCCATGTGTTTGTATTTCTTACAGGTTTATTCCTTAATTGATACCTAGTCTCATAGCATTGTGGTCAGAAAACATACTTGATATGATTTCAATTTTCTTAAATTTGCCAACAAACACATGCAAGGATGCTCAACATCACTAATCATTAGAGAAATGCACATCAAAACTACAATGAGGTATCACCTCACGCCTGTCAGAATGGCCATCATCAAAAAATCTACAAACAATAAATACTGGAGAGGGTATAGAGAAGACGGAACCCTCTTGCTCTGTTTTGGGGAATGTAATTTGATACAGCCACTATGGAGAACAGTATGGAGTTTCCTTAAAAAACTAAAAATAGAACTACCTTATGACCCAGTAATCCCACTACTGGTTATACACCCTGAGAAAAACATAATTCAAAAAGAGTCATGTACCACAATGTTCATTGCAACTCTATTTACAATAACCAGGAAATGGAAGCAACCTAAGTGTCCACTGACAGATGAATGGGTAAAGAGGATTGTGGCTCATATATACAGTGGAATATTACTCAGCCATAAAAAGAAACAAAATTGAGTTATTTATAGTGAGGTAGATGGACCTACAGACTGTCATGCAGAGTGAAGTGAGTCAGAAAGAGAAAAACAAATACCATATGTTAACACATATATATGGAATCTAAAAAAATAAAAATAAATAAATAATGATTCTGAAGAACCTAGGGGCAGGTCAGGAATGAAGATGTAGACACAGAGAATGGACTTGAGGACACAGGGAGGGGGAAGGGTAAGCTGGGACGAAGTGAGAGAGTGACATGGACATATACACACTACCAAATGTAAAATAGATAGCTAGTGGGAAGCAGCCACATAGCACAGGGAGATCAGCTTGGTGCTTTGAGACCACCTAGAGGGGTGGGATAGGGAAGGTGGGAGGGAGACGCAAGAGGGAAGAGATGTGGGGATATATGTATATGTATAGCTGATTCACTTTGTTATGAAGCAGAAACTAACACACCATTGTAAAGCAAAGCAATTATAGCCCAATAAAGATGTTAAAAAAAAAAATTTGTAGGCAATGGGCATTTTGTTGTGAGCTTCGGAAAATAAAAATGCCTCCTGCCTAAAACTTGAATTAAGTTTTCCCAAACAGCCAGATGGCCTGAAGACAATCCATTTTCCTTTTTAATGGAAATTAGCAGATTAATACTGATACTCTGTAGTAAATACTCATAATAAGGCATTTAAAAATATTCTCCAACAAAAGCAAATGTGCACTGTATACTCATGATGAAAAACATCTTAATTTTTTGATCAGGTAGCATTTATTTTTTAATTTTGTGTTATTTTTATATAATTTTAAAGGTTACTTTCCATATACAGTTATTATAAAATATTGGCTATATTCTCTGTGTTTTACAATATATCTTTGAGCCTATCTACACCCAGTAGATTGTACCTCCTACTTCTTCACCCATATTCTGCCCCCTCCCTCCTCCCCACTGGTAACCACTAGTTTGTTCTCTATATCTGTGAGTCTACTTCTTTTATCTCATATTCACTAGTTTGCTGTATTTTTTAGATTCCACGTATCAGTGGTATCTTACTGTATTTTTCTTTGTCTGGCTTATTGCACTTAGCATAATGCCCTCCAAGTCCATCCATGTTGCTGCAAATGGCAAAATTTCATTCATTTTTATGGCTGAGTAGTATTCCATTGTATTTATATGCCATATCTCCTTTATCCGTTCATCTGTTGATGGACTGTTAGGTTATTTTCATGTCTTGGCAATTGTAAATAATGCTGCTATGAACACTAGGGTGCAGGTATTGATATCTTTTCGAATTAGTGTTTTTGTTTTTTTCCCATATATACGTGGGAGTGGAATTGCTGGGTCATATAATAGTTATATTTTTAGTTTATTGAGAAACTGCCATGCTGTTTTCCACAGTGGTTGCATAGGTCTACATTCCCATCAACACAAGTGTTCCCTTTTCTCCACATCCTTGCCAGTATTTGTTATCTGTGTTCTTTTTGATAATATCCATTCTGATAGGTGAGAGGTGATATCTCCTTGTGATTTCGATTTGCATTTCCCTGAAATTAGTGATGGTGAGCATCTTTTCATGTGCCTGTTGGCCATCTGCATTTTCTCTTTGGAAAAAAGCCTATTCAGTTCTTCTGCCCATCTTTAATCAGGTTGTTTGTTTTGCAAAAATCTTATTTTTATTAGTATTTACTGTAGTAGAAAATAAATTCTTGGCTTGTATAAAAAGTCTAGAAATAACAAAATAAGTGAACAAAACTGAAATGCAAAGTCAAGAGCTAAGATATTTATGGTCGAGACAGATAATTTTAAGTGAATATCCAAGGAAATTGTTTTTAATTAAAAACCCTGAATTTCAACATGAAGAAAAAAATATTGAAAACAACAGTTGTTGAATTGATAATGCAAACTATTAAGAAAAATTAGAAAAATATATATGTTTAATTATGCTTTTAAAATGATTTATAAACATGACATCATTAAATGCCATGCTCTACAAAATTATGTTAAAGTATAACATAGAGAAGATAAAACTAACATTATAAGATTGTAAAAGCAATTGAGTAAGAAACTTCATATTCGTAAATTGAATATGTAAAAGCAAATAGATGTATACCATTTTATGGTATATTTCATACTAAAAATGTAAATATTATTTAATATTAATAAATCTAACTATATAAATAACTACATAAATTGCTCTAAGAAAAATGTATATCTACTCCAAGGATGGTGAAAATACGTTTAGTAAAGTAAAATAGTTCTGTATGTCCTAGTAAGTGGAATAAAGTGTGAAAAGTAATAGAAAAACTATTAAAAAATATATATACACTTCACTGTTACAGTATATTGTGTTGTTTTAACAAAAGAAACTCTAGGAATCAAGTTTATCTTTTTAAACAAGAGCTAAAGTTTAATATCTAGAATTTTTTAAATTTCTAGGGAAGTGATAAATATACCAATTCACAATCCCTTTATTTTATATCAATTTTGATGACAAAGACTGAGAATTTGCTGTAGCCTGTTGTCCTTTTTTGTGTGGCTGTGGAGGAGGTATATTCATTAAATATCACTCATGTGTTTTAGTGCATGAAAGGAGTGCCATGTAAGCATGATTTTAATCCCAATATTTGAGTCATAAATTAAAAACTTAAGAAAACAAATTGAACAGAGGTGATGATTAGCAAAACTTTCAAAACTCTCAGACTGAAGAGACTTTCAGTTCCTAGGAAAAAGATACATAATACACCAAGGGAAAGGAGGTAGTTTCTTTTTTTTATGAGTTGCCATGAATTATGCTTTTTTGTCCCACCTCCCTTATCCCAGATTATGATTTCCTTCTGCTTTTACAGAAGGGAAGATCCTTTAAAATTGTAGTTCCAAGAGTGTGGTAATTGAATAAAAAACACAAGATAGGAGTCATGTCTTTGAATAAACACTTATCACTCAAATGTTTAAACATTCTTAAAATACGTATTTAACATCTAAAGAAACTTCCATTTAATTATATTAACTTTCTTGAAAACTATAGAAATGTTGTTCAGGGTCTCTAAAACCCATGACTAAGAAGGGACCGAAGTCATTTTGCATGCAACTTTCTCATTTGAAAATATATGTTGAATAAGAGTGTAAAGTAGATCATATTTAGATAATAGCTGTTTATGAAGTGCAGTGTCTATTTATCATTGTATTTTCTATCTAAATGCTCTTAAATATTCATTAGGCATATAGTAAATTAATTTAGGGGAAATTGTGTTGAATCTGTGTTCTTTGTGTGTCATTAAGGACAGCACACTTTGCTTAAGGGGTCGTAAATTGAGGAATGTGAATTTTACCTGGCAAGTCATTTCAGAATATTTGAGGAAACTGATAAATTGTCTTTGCTATTTGGTTTACATTTCACTTAGGATTTGCTCCTAAGGGGTTTCTGTATATCTACTGTTATGAGTAACTGAAGAAAGTTGATAATGAGAAAGATAATAATAATCATCTGTTTCTTTCAGCACTTAAAGCTTATTTGCCTTGTTCTTCTCTTGCTTCCCACTTTATCAGCTGGAAAAGCAACTTTTCTCATGAACAAATTTTTCACAGTAAGCGAACAAATATTATGGATATTGCAGACATAGTTCTGTTAAGCTGCATGCATGTTACCAGGGGATATAAGTAGGAAGTATTCTAATTTTTATATGTTGTAATGAGGATATATCATTCAAAAGTTGATGCCTGCTGTGATTGAAATATATTGTAATCACATGATGATACCGTAATAATTCACCAAGTGATGAGGCATATTGTACAATTAAAATTCTTCATTGTTTTCCTATGACACTACCTGTTCAGTCCGGAATTTTTTTAAATTGTATGTTAGTAGCAGCTGCTTATGATAGACAAGTCCAATTTCTTTAATCTATACTCTTT
>NW_006777228.1:2318624-2323065 GCF_000442215.2 Lipotes vexillifer
CTCTTTCCCAAAATGCCTACAGATATCCATCAAACATTTTCCACTTGTGTGTGTTTTAGACAATCATGAATTTGGAATATGAGGAATGAGGAATACGTACATAGATTTACTTAACAATTAATGAATGGCCATTTATGGCAGGTTTTCTGTATAGAGGAAAGCAGCATAAAGTAGCTGTTAAGAATTCTTGAAGTTGAATCTTGGTTCTGCCACTTAACGGCATATGGCTTTCAACAAATTACATAAACTCTATGTATCTCAATTTCCTCACCTGGAAATGAGGATTATAATATCTTCCTCAGATTTTTGTGAGGATTAAATTAGTTACATAAGCCATTCTTAGTACACAGTGAATCTTATATATGTGTTTGTTAAGTAATATATAGATGTGGTATCAGTGTAACCCATAAAAATCATGTAATGATTTTTTTCCTTCCAGTTCTTCCTGTCTGTAAAATCCTTTGTCATGAATGACCAGGCAGTGCCTCTATTCTTTTCTTGGCACTTCCTTTTCTGCTTTCATCATCTTGTTCTGCTTTTGAGAGTGATGTTGAATACTCAGGTTGTATCTAGGGGGTTGCAAGTACACATATTACCAAGAACTCCATTTCTCTGTAAATAATGGAGGTCAGTTTTTAAAGTACAGCGTGCCTCTCTCCCAACTACAAGTTCAATAACCACTATTTTCTATTCAAGATAATGTCTAGCAGAAAACTTTTGGATGTGACTCGTCCACATCTTGTTATACTTCATTTCTTTTTTTGAGACTACTCATCTCTTCTGCAAAGTGGAATCTTAAATGTGGTCTGGATTTTCTATCATAGAAAGGAAACTTTCTGGCAGAGTCCTGTAAGAGACGTGTCTTTTGTTAGTTATCCTGTAATTTATAGAATATTATCTTTTCTCACTACAAAATCCCTGCTGCAGGGGACTAAAAACTCAGAGGCTGTGCCATGGCTTAATCTCAGCATGGGCTTGGATTTACAGTTTAATGGTTCAGCGTTGTGAACTGTGTCTGTAGTCTAAGGATTCACTTTCACTTCCCAGCTCCGCTGCATCCCAATTGTGTAACTTTGGGCAGGTTACTTACTTCTTAATCTCTAGTTTCTCATCAAGCATAGTGATTTAAAAAATATCTGCCTCATAGTGTTATTATTTGAATTACATTGCATGTAAAACTTAGCATATTGATAGTATATAGCAAAAACAAAATAATTTATACTATTAATTTAGAATTAAAATCATATGGTTTACACTTCTTTAGTATATGCACATCCCATTTCTAGGCTATGCATGTGAATTACTTTAATGCTTCATTTTAGTTAGTACTGGGCACGTAATACAACTTTACACAACACTAGTTGACTTAATTTTTCTAAGAGATATAATGAAAATGCATAGTTTACTCATCCCTTACAGTAGATCACCTAATGGCTTAAGTTTTTAGTGAAATAGTAATGAGATGTGTATTATCTTCCGAGAGAATACTTAAAATATCACCTTTCAACATTGACTTGAGATATATGAGCTGTATGGTTGAAATATTCATTGTATTTCCATGTACAAATTAAACATATATTGAAAGTTTGCTAATATTCTACAATTTATGTTTTTAAAGTACTAGTCAGAAAAAGGCAAGAGATTTAAAAGAAATAAATTTTAAAACTATATTTGTTGAGTATAACTAGTATATAGCCAAAGAACTAAACTGAAACAAAAGAGTGGAATTCAAAACGATTGATTTTAATTAAGAAAATAAATTTGAATTATAAGAGTTGTTGGAAAACAACTGCTTTTCTCCATGGGATGGAGTTTTCCTGTCACTTGAAGTGTTCGGTCAGGATGGAAATTTCTATCAAGTTATCCTAGTTTGATATGAGTTGAACCTAGTTGATGTCTAAAATCAGATCCAAGATTTAACACAAAAATAAAAACAAAGAGTCACATGACATTAGCACTGGCTAAAAGAGTTTCATAGATACTAAAAACATTGAAATGTATTACAGCTTGCCAATATATGTAAGCCATCATTTAAAAATTTTGTTAACTGTAATATAAAACATACTTATTTATCTCTTTCCAATACTACCTAATTTTGTTTTTTAGTGTTTTCTAGCATCTTGACTAAAGCTTTTCATTTGATTTTTAGGCAAAGTGTAAAACAAAAGAAAACTATTCATGATTGTAATTTGCCATACATTGTACTGTAGTTAGGGTCACCAGATAAAATACAGGATGTCCAGCTGAATTTAAATTTCAGATAAACAACAAATATTTTTAGTATACATATATCTATAGTATTGTTTGAGGTTTTTATTTGTTAAATCTGGCAGTCCTAACTATAGTGTATATCATATATATCCTTCGTATTTGAAGATGGTTGAATATCTCACATTTTTACATTTGTGTAGTATATAAAAAATTTTTTTAGCAAGATTTTCTTTAGTACCACAGTTTATCCTCCTTGGGTTGCCTAACTGTAAGATTATGTTTGCTTATAGCATGTGATATCCAATGAATGCTTTGTTATTATTTTTAAATTTTTAATTCTCTATATTAAGACATGTATCAATATATTAGCAATGAGTACATCTGCATGGAGAAGAGAATAATTTTCCCAGTACCTAGCTTATGTATGTGCACCTGTGTGTGTGTGTGTGTGTGTGTGTGTGTGTGTTGTTGTTGTTTTAATATATGACTTGACTTTCTTCATTTTTATTATATGAACATGTATTCTAAACTTAGAGTATTGATATGTGTAAATACACAGCCCAATCAGCATGTTTCCTAAAACAAATCTTTGCTTTAGATTTTTTATTGGTGCATTCTAATGTGTATTTTATCATTGAGTTCTTTTGTTTTCTTAAGTCAGTTAATCTCCTGTTGAACCATTTTTTTTTAACCATTTTTTTCCTAAGATAAAACAGACAGTTAATTCAAAATGCTTATATCACTTTCTGAACATTTCTATTCTTACTATTACTACACTACTACTATGACTGTCTAAATATGTCAGTCTTATTTTATGCACTATTGATTTAGAATCCAGATTTGCTTTTTAAGGTATACCTGATATTAATACATAATTCTCTAAAGAGTAGGATGTTTTCTTCCAGTTTTTGTGAAAGTTAAGTGAATTCTCACAACTACTTCTTAAACAAGTTAGTAAATAGGGTTTCTACAGAATCCTGAGAAGACACAGGTTTACCATCCCTGGTTATGAAGCTGTGCTGTTTTTGATTGTTAAAGGCAATGATGTTATGTGTGAGGGGTGTGTTTGTATTGAGGGAAGGGTATTTTTATTTTTTGTCTGCATAATCTCTTTTGGATTTAACATTAATGCAAGGAAAATTAAGGTAAAATTAGGCTATACTGGTGATAAACATTCCAATATTAGTAACTGTGCTTTTCCAAAGATTATATGCAATGGAAAATTTTATTTATCTGTACTCTGATAAGTCATATTAAAACTTAATGCTCTAAAATATGGGGGAAAATATAATGACATAAAAATATTTTCATATTTGAGTATCGAATTACAACGTAGTAAAACTAAACTCTTTGTTCTGGCTTGCTGTCTCTCATGCGCTGACAACGACCCCTAATGGTAAGATATAGACTGCCTATTAAGTATTCATTTCTCTTGCTTCTCAGCTATTTTTTTTAAAATAAGGATTTGAATCATAATTAGAGGAATAATAAGCAAATTTGGTTATTAAATGAGAAAGCGAAACAAGAATTTTAAGAATTAAATTTTGTTTATGTTGCTTAGTATCCCTAAAGAAATATGTAGTAAAAGTAACTGACAAAATTGCTGAGTGAACAAATTAGTCTGTACAGCCAATACAAAAAATAGCATAAATACTTCTATTTTCCTACTTTCATATAAGTAGGGAAATTTTAAAAGACTTAGCACTTGAAGCTGTCATTTGAAATGAAGTTACATATGTTTTAGTGATTGTACCTTTGCAGTTTATTTTAACTCTCAAAAGATATGCACCACTGAGTGCTTAATCTACTTAAATCATTACCCATAAGAATTAATTCACTTTATTTATTTTTTTCATCCCACCCCACCCCCACCCCACCCCCGCTTTACCCACTTGGTGTCCATACGTTTGTTCTCTACATTTGTGTCTCTTTTTCTGCCCTGCAAACTGGTTCATCTGTACCATTTTTCTAGATTCCACATATATGCGTTAATATAGGGTATTTGTTTTTCTGACTGACTTCATTCTGTATGACAGCCTCAAGGTCCATCCATGTCTCTACAAATGACCCAATTTCATTCCTTTTTATGGCTGAGTTATATTCCATTGTATATATGTACCACATCTTCTTTATCCATTCATCTGTTGATGGGCATTTAGGTTGTGTCCATGACCTGGCTATTGTAAATAGTGCTGCAATGAACATTGGGGTGCACGTGTCTTTTTTTTTT
>NW_006777228.1:2323182-2365999 GCF_000442215.2 Lipotes vexillifer
GCGCGGGGGCGGGACCCTGTGTCCCCTGCATCGGCAGGCGGACTCTCAACCACTGAGCCACCAGGGAAGCCCACATGTGTCTTTTTGATTTATGGTTTTCTCTGGGTATATGCAGAGTAGTGGGATTGCTGGGTCATATGGTAATTCTACTTTTAGTATTTTAAGGAACCTCCATACTGTTCTCCATAGTGGCTGTATCAATTTACATTCCCACCAACAGTGTAAGAGAGTTCCCTTTTCTCCACACCCTCTCCAGAATGATGCCCATTCAAACTGGTGTGAGGTGATAGCTCATTGTAGTTTTGATTTGCATTTCTCTAATAATTAGTGAGGTGAGCAGCTTTTCATGTGACTCTTGGCCATCTGTATATCTTCTTTGAAGAAATGTCTATTTAGGTCTTCTGCTTATTTTTCAATTGAGTTGTTTGTTTTTTCAATATTGAGCTGCATGAGCTGTTTATATATTTTAGAGATTAATCCTTTGTCAGTGATTGTTTGCAAATATTTTCTGCCATTCTGAGGATTATCTTTTCCTCTTGTTTATAGTTTCCTTTGCTATGCAAAAGCTTTTAAGTTTCATTAGGTCCCATTTGTTTATTTTTGTTTTTATTTCCATTTCTCTAGGAGGTGGGTCAAAAAGGATCTTGCTGTGATTTCTGTCATAGAATGTTCTGCCTATGTTTTCCTCTAAGAGTTTTATAGTGTCTAGCCTTACATCTAGGTCTTTAGTCCATTTTGAGTTTATTATTGTCTGTGGTGTTAGGGAGTGTTCTAATTTAATTCTTTTACATGTAGCTTTCCAGTTTTCCCAGCACCACTTATTGAAGAGACTGTCTTTTCTTCATTGTATATTCTTGCCTCCTTTGTCATAGATTAGTTGACCATAGGTGCATGGGTTTAACTCTGGGCTTTCTATCCTGTTCCATTGATTTATTTTTCTATTTTTTGCCAGTACCATCATATTGTCTTGATTACTGTAGCTTTGTAGTATAGTCTGAAGTTAGGGAGCCTGATTCCTCCAGCTCCATTTTTTTTCCCTCAAGATTGCTTTGGCTATTTGGGGTCTTTTCTGTTTCCATACAAATTTTAAGATTTTTGTACTAGTTCTGTAAAAAATGCCATTGGTAATTTGATAGGGATTGCATTGAATCTGAAGATTGCTTTGGGTAGTAGAGTCATTTTTACAATATTGATTCTTCCAATCCAAGAACATGATATATCTCTCCATCTGTTTTTGTCATCTTTGATTTCTTTCATCAGTGTCTTATAGTTTCTTGAGTACAGGTCTTTTGTCTCCTTAGGTAGGTTTATTCCTATGTATTTTATTCTTTTTGTTGCAGTGGTAAATGGGAGTGTTTCCTTAATTTCTCTTTCAGACTTTTCATCATTAGTGTATAGGAATGCAACAGATTTCTGTGCATTAATTTTGTATACTGCAACTTTACCCAATTCATTGATTAACTCTAGTAGTTTTCTGATAACATCTTTAGGATTCTCTATGTATAGTATCATGTCATCTGCAAACAGTGGCAGTTTTACTTCTTCTTTTCCAATTTGTATTCCTTTTATTTCTTTTTCTTCTCTGATTGCCATGGCTAGGACTTCTAAAACTATGTTGAATAATAGTGGTGAGAGTGAACATCCTTGTCTTGTTCCTGATCTTAGAGGAAGTGGTTTCAATTTTTCACCATTGAGAATGATGTTGGCTGTGGGTTTGTAGTATATGGCCTATATCATATTGAGGTAGGTTCCCTCTATGCCTACTTTCTGGAGAGTTTTATCATAAATGGGTGTTGAATTTTGTCAAAAGCTTTTTCTACATCTATTGAGATGATCATATGCTTTTTATCTTCAAGTTGTTAATATGATGTATCACATTGATTGATTTGCATATATTGAAGAATCCTTGCATCCTTGTGAAAAATCCCACTTGATATCGGTGTATGATGCTTTTAATGTGTTGTTGGATTCTGTTTGCTAGTATCTTTTTGAGGACTTTTGCATCAATATTCATCAGTGATATTGGTCTGTAATTTATTTTTTTGTAGTATCTTTGTCTGGTTTTTGTATCAGGGTGATGGTGGCCTCGTAGAATGAGTTTGGAAGTGTTCCTTCCTCTGCAATTTTTGGAAGAGTTTGAGAAGGATGGGTGTTAGCTCTTCTCTAAATGTTTGATAGAGTTCATGTGTGAAGCCATCTGGTCCTGGACTTTTGTTTGTTCGAAGATTTTTTATCAGAGTTTCAATTTCATTACTTGTGATTGGTCTGTTCATATTTTCTATTTCTTTCTGGTTCAGTCTTGGAAGGTTATGCCTTTCTAAGAATTTGTCCATTTCTTCCACGTTGTCCATTTTATTGGTATAGAGTTGCTTGTAGTATTCTCTTATGATATTTGTATTTCTGTGGTGTCCATTGTAACTTCTCATTTTTCATTTCTAATTTCATTGATATGAGTCCTCTCCCTCTGTTTCTTGATGAATCTGGCCAGAGGTTTATCAATTTTGTTTATCTTCTCCAAGAACCAGCTTTTAGTTTTATTGATCTTTGCTACTGTCTTCTTTGTTTCTATTTCATTTATTTTGCTTCTGATCTTTATGATTTCTTTCCTTCTACTAACTTTGGGTTTTGTTTGTTCTTCTTTCTCTAGTTACTTTAGGTGTAAGTTTAGATTGTTTATTTGAGATTTTTCTTGTTTCTTGAAGTAGGCTCGTATTGCTATAAACTTCCCTCTTAGAACTGCTTTTGCTGCATCCCATAGGTTTTGGATCATTGTGTTTTCGTTGTCCTTTGTTTCCAGGTATTTTTTGATTTCCTGTTTGATTTCTTCAGTGATCTCTTGGTTATTTAGTAACGTATTGTTTAACCTACATCTGTTTTTGCTTTTTATGTTGTTTTACCCTGTAATTGATTTCTAGTCTCATAGCATTGTGGTTAGAAAAGATGCTTGAGATGATTTCAATTTTATTAAATTTACAAAGCCTTGATTTGTGATCAAGATGTGATCTATCCTGGAGAATGTTCTATGTGCACTTGAGAAGGAAGTGTAGTCTGCTGCTTTCAGATGGGATATCCTATAAATATCAATTAAATCTATCTGGTCTATTGTGTCATTTAAAGCTTGCATTTCCTTATTAATTTTCTGTCTGGATGATCTGTCCATTGGTGTAAGTGAGGTGTTAAAGTACCCACTATTATTGTGTTACTCTCAATTTTGTCTTTTATGGTTGTTAGCATTTGCCTTATGTATTGAGATGCTCCGATGTTGGGTGCATATATATTTATAAATGTTATATCTTCTTCTTGGATTGATCATTTGATCATTATGTAGTGTCCTTCCTTGTCTCTTGTAACATTCTTTATTTTAAAGTTCATTTTATCTGATATAAGTATTGCTACTCCAGTTTTCATTTGATTTCCATTTGCATGAAATATCTTTTTCCATCCCCTCACTTTCAGTCTGTATGTGTCCCTAGGTCTGAAGTGGGTCTCTTACAGACAGCATATATATGTGTCTTGTTTTATATCCATTCAGCAAGCCTTTGTCTTTTGGTTGGAGCATTTAATCCATTCACATTTAAGGTAATTATCGATATGTATGTTCCTGTTACCATTTTCTTAATTGTTTTTGTAGGTTCTTTTCTTCTCTTGTGTTTCCCACTTAGAGAAGTACCTTTAGGTTCTGAATTCTCTTAGCTTTTGCTTGTCTGTAAAGATTTTGATTTCTCCATCAAATCTGAATGAGATCCTTCCTGGGTAGAGTAATCTTGGTTGTACGTTCTTCCCTTTCATCACTTTAAATATATTTTGCCATTCC
This sequence comes from Lipotes vexillifer, assembly GCF_000442215.2. NCBI lineage: Eukaryota > Metazoa > Chordata > Mammalia > Artiodactyla > Lipotidae > Lipotes > Lipotes vexillifer. The sequence goes on from NW_006777228.1 coordinate 2,326,997, forward strand.
TTACTGGCTTGTAGAGTTTCTGCTGAGAAATCAGCTGTTAACCTTATGGGAGTTCCCTTGTATGTTATTTGTCGCTTTTCCCCTGTTGCTCTTAATAATTTTTCTTTGTTTTTAATTTTTGTCAATTTGATTACTATGTATCTTGATGTGTTTCTCTTGGGTTTATCCTGCCTGTTACTTTCTGTGCCTCCTGGACTTGGATGGCTATTTCCTTTCCCATGTTAAGGAAGTTTTCAACTATAATCTCTTCAGATATTTTCTTGGGTCCTTTCTCTCTCTCTTCTCCTTCTGGGACCCCTATAATGTGAATGTTGGTGCATTTAATGTTGTCCCAGAGGTCTCTTAGGCTGTCTTCATTTTTTTTCATTCTTTTTTCTTTATTCTGTTCCACGGCAGTGAATTCCACCATTCTGTCTTCCAAGTCACTTATCCGTTCTCCTACCTCAGTTATTCTGCTGTTTATTCTTTCTAGTGTATTTTTCATTTCAGTTATCGTATTGTTCATCTCTGTTCTTTAATTCTTCTAGGTCTTTGTTAGACATTTCTTGCATCTTCTCAATCTTCGCCTCCATTTTTTTTCCTTAGGTCCTGGGTCATCTTCACTATCAATATTCTGAATTCTTGTTCTGGAAGATTGCCTATCTCCACTTCATTTAGTTGTTTTTCTGGGGTTTTGTCTTGTTCCTTCATCTGGTACATAGTCCTTTGCCATTTCATTTTGTCTGTCTTTCTGTGAATATGGTTTTTGTTCCACAGGCTGCAAGATTGTAGTTCTTCTTGATTCTGCTCTCTGCCTTCTTGTGGATGAGCCCATCTAAGAGGCTTGTACAAGCTTCCTGATTGGACGGACTGGTTGTGGGTATAGCTGGGTGTTGCTCTGGTGGGCAGATCTCAGTCAAACTTTAATCCACTTGTCTGTTGATGATGGGGCTGAGTTCCCTCCCTGTTGGTTGTTTGGCCTGAGACAGCCCAGCACTGGAGCCTAGAAGCTCTTGGGTGGGGCTAATCGCGGACTCCAGGAGGACTCATGCTAAGGAGTACTTCCCAGAACTTCCAGTGCCAGTGTCCTTGTCCCTGCGGTGAGCCACAGACACCCGCTCTACCTCTGCAGGAGACCCTCCAACACTAGCAGGTAGTTTGGTGCAGTCTCCTATGGGGTCACTGCTGCTCCCCCTGGATCCTGATGCACATGCTACTTTGTGTGTGCCCTCTAAGAGTGGAGTCTCTATTTCCCACAGTCCTTTGAAGTCCTGCCATCATATGCCACTAGGCTTCAAAGTCTGATTCTCTGGGAATTCCTCCTCCCATTGCTAGACCCCCAGGTTGGGAAGCCTGACATGGGGCTCAGAACCTTCTCTCCAGTGGGTGGACTTCTGTGGTATAATTGTTCTCCAGTTTTTGAGTCACCCACCCAATGGCTATGGGATTTTATTTTATTGTGATTGCACCCCTCCTACAGTCTTATTGAGACTTTTCTTTTGTCTTTGCACATGGGGTTTCTTTTTTGGTGCATTCCAGTGTCATCTTGTCGATGATTGTTCAGCAGTTAGTTGTGATTCCAGTGCTCTTGCAAGAGGGGGTGAGTGCACATCCTTCTACTCTGCCACCTTGAACCAATCCAGGATTAATTCACTTTAGACCTCTGTAGCAGTAGCAGTTTTTAAAAGTGCATTGTAAGACTTTCTGTATGGGAGCACTATAGGAAATTGTAACAGATGTTATCAACAAACTATACAGAATATAAAACTAAGCTTATTTTTTCCCTTTCTGCTTTCACTTTAGAAACCCTAGATTGTCTCTTTCGAATTATACATAACATGAGATTTGTCAGTATTCAGTGCAATAAACAACAGTCATGTAAATAAAACATAAGATCATTAGCTTTTTTATGCACTTAAAGTATAATTGAGGGTCATTATGCTTTATTACAATATCCTGGCCTGCTATGACTCTTTCTGAAGGAATATTGTAATACTATTTCATTGTTTAAAAATATCCACTGCACTTAAGTTATGAGACTGTAGTAGAAAGAATTAATACCATACATTGTAAAAAAAAATATTATCTATGATGATCTCAGAGATTGCTCCATGGAGAGCAGCTCTGTGGGATGCTATTAGATGTTCTCACTATGAAGGAGTGTATTAGAAAAAATAAAAGAGAGAGACAGAGAAATATTAGATTTAAAATGGTTGAAAAGGCTTCTTTATTATAGATGCCTTAATGTCTGACTCTCTGAGAAAGGGTTATGGAATACAGTGTTTTCCAAATTAATCTAATGCAGACTTTTTGCATGCAGTGTGTAGTTGAAATAATGTGGAAAATGCTGACCTCTGTATTTCTTCAGATTCTTTGAATGTTTTATTCTCTGCATTTTTTGGGGTTGATATATATGTACAGAAGTGTGTAAGGTCAAAGAGCTGGATGTGGGAATGGAATAAGGCAGGTGTTTTTTTCCCCCAAGTACATAAAATGGGAGGATCTCTCCTTGAAGGTTGATAGTTCTCATCTCCTACAGTTTGTGGAAGATATTTATATCACTTTAATGTGCCCCTTTAAGCTGCTCCCTACAGTCACAAAAATTTTACCTGGTGTTAAATACAGATTTAACTCCAGGGAAGCATCTGAGGGAGAGCGTGATCCTAGCCCTCTAGGGCATAAGATGTCATTCTTTTTTGTTAAATGGCAACCAAAATATATGACTTTATTATTATAGAACTTCTCCCTAAACCTCTACTCTCTTCTGAAATGAATGTTGCACTTCTTCTTTTTATATATTTTTTAGTTGGATATCCCAGACTCCAGTAACTGATAAAAAAAATTTTAAAGCTGATGCTTTTCTATGGCAACTAATGCAAGTTTCATCATTTCTATAACATTTATTTTTTATATTGGAAATATTTTTCAAATGAATTAAGCCAAAATAAGTATTCAGAATATCAGAGCTCAACATTACTTATATAATCTGCTTGCAGAAATTATTATTTTTCTAAAAAAAAGTTAATGATTTTTTTCATGCCTTTAACAGCAATATACACTTTCAGTTTTACCCTCTAATAAGTGAATGACCTACATTATTAAATATGGGATTTACTTTCCATCTTCCATTGATAGGAGTTTATTAAACATTTGAATAGTTACTTCCAGAGTTGTACTGTGAAAAAAGAAATGTTTATTATTTTTAGATAATCAGTAATAACATTAACTTTCTGAATAAATATACTTTCAGGGAACTGATCCCTTGGAAATGCATGGGACATTCTTCTTTGGTGAGCTAAAGACTTTGCTATTAAGGCAGGGGTCCCCAACCACTGGGCCACGGACCAGTATCATTCCATGGCCTGTTAGGAACCGAGGTGCACAGCAGGAGGTGAGTGGCGGGTGAGTGAGCGAAGCTTCATCTGTATTTACAGCTGCTTCCCATCACTCACATTACTGCCTCCTGTCAGATCAGCGATGGCATTGGATTCTCATAGGAGAACCCTACTGTGAACTGCATATGTGAGGGATCTAGGTTGTGTGCTCCTTATGAGAATCTAATGCCTGATGATCTGAGGGGGAGCTGAGGCAGTGATGCTAACACTGGGGAGTGGCTGCAAATACAGATTATCATTAGCAGAGAGGTTTGACTGCACAGAGACCATAATAAATAAGTTGCTTGCAAACTCATATCAAAACCCTATCAGTGAGTGGCAAGTGACAATTAAGCTGCATCTTACAGAGTAGATTGGGCATAAGCAACACACTTTGGGTGTCACTGTCTGTCATCTCTCCCAGATGAGACCATCTAGGTGCAGGAAAACAAGGTCAGGGCTCTGACTGATTCTACATTATGGTGACTTGAATAATTATTTCGTTATATATAACAATGTAATAATAATAGAAATAAAGTGCACAGTAAATGCAATGCACTTGAATCATCCTGAAACCATCCCCGCCTCTGGTCCCTGGAAAAGTTGTCTTCCACAAAACCAGTCCCTGGTGCCAAAAAGGTGGGGGAACACTACATTAAGGTATAGACTAGAGCTCAGTTTATAGTTCTGTTCTTCAGACTCTGCACTAAAATTACTGTGTTTTCCAAAGGTTTTGTTTAAGTATTCTCTTATTGTATTTTCACAGAACCCCAGTGAGGAAAGTAGACTCCCAGTTGCTTTTGATTTGGAATAGTATAAATTCTTCCAATTATATTTAAGGGGTGGGATTTGTTTATTTTATTCAAAATCCTCAATCCTGGGAAATACAAAAAAAAAAAAAAAGATTCTAGAGCCTTCAGATTGTAGCTGTGTGTTTTTGCTTTTGTTTTTAATTGAAACTTTTGCTAGATACTTGGAAAAAATCAGTGTGATAACATTACTTCAGGGGAATATTAAGAAGAAAAAGTATTATTTTCCTCCTGTTTTGTTTTATTTATTAGTGTAATTGATGTCATTTAACTTACTGTTAATATTAAAAAGTGACAAAAGAGTTGACTTTAAGTCTCATAGGACTGTATGTTTCTCTTTCATAAATTATTTTTTAATTAGGTTCCTGTTTTATTTAATTGATTCTAGTTGCAAAATAATGTACTTTAACACTTAGACATTCAAATCTTATGAAAGGAAGAGAGTCTTTGCCTTTGTGAAGGACTAAACTAGTGGGCAACATAAAAAGACTAGAAGAGAATTGACATTTTAGTCATATAATCTTATTTAAGGTCCTTAACCTCTTTACTCTTCTTTCCCCAGGATAAATACCTAATTAGAGTAAAACAATTTTTTTTTAACTGAAGAGTTATCAGTTTCCCTAAATGTATATTTTTCGAAAACACAAACTTAATACACAATTTAAGGTTTGCATACAAATTCAAAAATACTTGTTTTAGGGTTCTAAATATTTAAAATTCAAACTGATATGAATATTAATAAGCTGACTTCTAAGTGGAAAGTGATCCCTTTTGAGAAATTGGACATAAAAACCATTAGAGTTCTTTTGGACAATATATTATACATCTATGCATGTATTCTTTAAGTTGTGTGTTTTTATATTAAACACTAAATAGACTCATATAAGTTAAATGTATAATATAATGGATATATAAACATACACACATATGTGTGTATATAAATATGTTATATATATGTATAAATTACAGTTTTACATTACTCTTGTTTTGTGGCAGTCTTCTTGAGTATCTCACCATCTATACAAAATCATTTTAAAATGTATGCTTCTGCAACAGTTTTATCAATTTATACCACATCATTTATTTGTGTAATAATGAAATGTGTCATTACAGTGAGCTGAAATAGCTCAGCTACATTTTTATATGTAGGTACATGTACACATAACTCATGTACATTATTAGATTTTTTTAAAATATATTTTTAAAATTTATTTATTTATGTTTGGCTGCGTTGGGTCTCCATTGCTGAGCCCAGGTTTTTTCTAGTTGCGGTGAGCAGTGGCTACTCTTTGTTGCAGTGCGTCGGCTTCTCATTGCAGTGGCTTCTCTTGCTGTGGAGCACAGGCTCTAAGCAGGCAGGCTTAAGTAGTTGCAGCACGTGGGCTCAGTAATTGTGGCTCATGGGCTCTAGAGCGCAGGCTCAGTATTTGTGGTGCACGGGCTTAGTTGCTCCGTGGCATGTGGGATCTTCCCGGACCAGGGATCGAACCCATGTCCCCTGCATTGGCAGGAGGATTCTTAACCACTGTGCCACCAGGGAAGTCCCTAGATTTTTTAAATTAGACATGGCAAGTGGAATTATTCCTTGAATTTGTTCATTTTCCTACAATTGTAAAGTATTTCTGGAGTGATAGACTATGTTCTGATTTCCAGGGTTCAGATATCCTGTTGTGATCTACTTACACTGCAGCTCAGTCAACAATATCTTCTAGTTCTGCCATTGAAGGATTGAAAATTTACTATTTCTTTTCCCTTTGAGTGCCATTACCACCTGCTTTCATCTCCCCGTTATCTGCTTACCATAACTGACTCTAACTGTTCTCTGCATTAGTCATGTTAACGATAATTAAACAAGCCTACATGCAGCAGAATAAAAATGTCATTCCCTTACTAAAACACTTTCCTATTAGTGGTCTCCAAACTCTGCATAAACAATGCCTCTTCATCTCTCTCTTCCATTGTATCTCACTAAAAACAGCCCTGACAAGTTGGTATGTCCCAAAGTTATCTGACCAGTCTGCCAAGCATTTGACATTTTTAACTTCTGTTCTTTTATTTATGCAAATATTTGTTCTTTCTTTCAAGTTATCCTTAAAGGCATAGATCAGCTAATTCCCTCCAGAAATCCTGATTAATTGTCTTCATCTATGGTTCAGGACGTTAAACCAGTGTATAATTTTATGTGTGTACAAATTATTGACTTAATATTTTACTATTTTATAAATGAGGATACTACAACTCAGAGAAGAGCAATAAAGGTATTCATCCAAAGTCTCATACACCATCTAAAATAATTTGCATTGTTTTAATAAGTGTATTTTTAATAGAATTAGTATTCAAATAATTTACTAACATATATTACATAGGACCCCAAAGAATATTTTAACCACTTGAGGAATACCTTTGTTTCTGGTTGGTAAAATCTTTAATTTCCTAATGACCTAAAACTATTTATAACAGTACAAAGAACATTTTTATTTCTGAACTGTTTATGAAGTTGCCACACAATGTCCCCTTAGCTTAGGATACTTAGAGGGTATTTTCTATAAACAAGTACATTCTTATGCATAACTACCAAAAGACCCACCAAGGTCAGGAAATGAATATTGATATACTATAACCATCTAAACATCCGACTTCTATTTATAAGATATATAATATTTATTTATTTTTCTAAATTAAATTAAGTGTGATCTAGTCTTGTATTCACTAAGGATAGCAGGAAATTGGATGTCAGATATTTTAGAAAAGACCCTCTCCATCTTCACAGAATCCCATTTGAGTCTATCTAGGACCTTTCAGTTAGCCTTAAAAAACTCTTGGTCTTTGACTTTTCTCAGTGTTCTTTCTCCTGGCTTCAGCCTTTGAAGGCTTACTGCTTCATCACACATGGGTTTAGGTTTGTGTTGGTTGGTTCACTCAGTGGCAAATTCATCCATAGCCAAGTGTAGTTGAATATTTACCTTAGAATATGCAAGCTTATGGGAAAAATGGGGAAGGGAACCTATATTATTGGACAATGCCACCTTTTGACTATGGAAAATTAACTTTATATTTCTTACTTATCTATCACACTTTCCTGATCATAGTACTATGCAAGCGGCAAGAACTTAATACATTCTTATATATGCTTATTTTCTCATATATGTTGTACAAATGTTTACAGGATATTTAAAAATAGTTTTCATCCAAAAATGAGTTAAATTATACTTCAAAATATGGCAGTGATTATGAGCTAAGTACAATGCAATAATTATTTCTCAGAGTTTTGCCCCTGATGTTCTCCTAGATAAGTAAGTTAAATGAGAACTTTTATGATCTTTAGTAATGCTTGGGGGAAATATCTTCCAACTTCTTCTTTAAGAAAATAAAGAAAAAAATAACATTAACTCTCCCCCCAAAAATTATAATTTTGGTACATTACATATTTGTATAATTTAAGAATGTTTGCATATTAATAGACAAGGCCAACAAGTAATAGTCACATTTCCAGACAGATAATATAAGAATAAATATTTATGTTTACTCATATTAGTAAACATATATATTCATTGTTATATGTATGTTATATATGTATCTTTAGTCATATAAGTTATTTCAATCTTTATGTGTAATTATCTAATTTTAATTAACATTTGATATAATTGTAATAGATTGTCAACTGAATTCAGTGGTGTATATAAATAGGAAAATGATAGACTTTTCATCCATAACTGCTTCCAAACTTGCTCTGACTTTGCTCTGATTTTTCCTACATAATTTGACAAATCTATCTTATAGATTTCTGATGACTTTCAACTCTAAGAACAGTTTCATTTTTGATAAATAAAACTATCTTTCCTGTATTCATAAATCCAATCTGGTAGTTCCGTCTTGCATTCCTTTATTGATTCTCTTCTTCTTCTACTGCAGACCTCATCCATGGCCCAGAGACCAGCTGTGGAAATTTTGTCATGATCTCTTTTTTCCTTTTCCGTTAATATTTTGTTTCTGAGCCTCCTTGATTATGGCCAGGGGAATGGGATGTGAGGAAGAGGGACTAGGTGCAGCTGTATTCTGGCTCTCGGTGCCTCTTTTATGGCAGGTATCCATTATAAAATGTGATAGAGAACACTGCATAAGAAATTTATGTATAGTGCTATCTCTAATCAGAAGCACATACCTAATTTTAAAAGAATAAGTAAATATATTATCTTTACATTCATATAAAGAGCTTAGAGAATAAAACAATCCCAAGAGAACAGAGAAAATTTTGGTTAAAAAAAAAAGAGAGAAATCAATCAATTAGAAAGGAAACAGAATGGATTAATGCAAGAAATGATGCTTTGGTCAAAATATAAAATAAAATGGCACACTTCTAGTCTGATCAAAGAAAGAGATATGAAAGGACACATAAGAGGGAAATACTCTTAAGGAGAACATCTCTAAAACACAAAAATGTCCTTCATGCTAATTCATAATAAAATGGTGATTTTGTGATAGGTAAATTGCATATAAATAAAACTAAAAAACTTTGCTGACAAACATAAGTGAAAACTGACAAATCATGAAAAATACTGTTTTTGAATATTCATATATATAGGTGACCTTTCTCTCACAAATCAATCAATAATAGTAAAAGAAATTGAATAACAATCACAATGGAGTTGTTTTTAACCTTAATTTGATCAAGTTATTCTTAATCAATCTGAAATAATATATGCTTGGGAGTAATCTAGAGAATTTAAGGATTAAGAATGAGAGGAAAGAGCTGAAGAATTAATAGAAAACTAAATAAATAGCATAGACTGTAAAGAAACTAATGTAGATGTCCTAATGGAGCTTTAATTTTTGTTAGCAGCAGGCTAAGAATTTACTGTTTTTATTTCACTTGCTTAACTAACATTTTTGAGTTCCTATAAGTACCAGGGACTCTTCTAGGTGATAGTCACAGAGAGCAGGTAAAGCCCCTACTGTCTTTGGTTTTAAAGGACAGTGGTGAAACAGCTAATAAGCAAATGAACAGATACAAGTGGTCTTGAAGAAAGATAAATCATAAGGATACATATGAGAGAGAGTGACTGGAAAGCACTGGGGTCACTTTAGCATTGAGTTATCAACATGACCTTTCTATGGAGGTGATATTGGAGCTAAAACCTGAATGATATGATGTCAGCCTTAGCAAGACTGGGTAGAGTAGTGGACATTATGCTTTCCAGTAAGAGGAAAAGAGAAAAGGAGCTTGACATACTTGAGGGACAATTCACGCCAGTATGGCTAGAGATTAATGAATGGGAAATGGAGTTGGATGGTAGGAGGTATGGTCAGAGTGATAGGGAATTTTAGGAGTAGGTAGGGAATTTGAACTTAGTTAAATACAGCAAGAAACCAGAAACCCGGGGAGTGACATGATTTGACTCATATTTTTAAATTACTATTCTTGTTTGTTTGATGTCTCTTGTTTGTATCTATAGAAATATCCAGTTGCTAAGCTTCCTATGGACAGTCCTTTCAGTTAGCTTCCTGAATATTTTCACTTTGCATTCAGATGTCTTGCTATTGGCATGCAGGGAGAAGATGGATGATAGAGGAAAATACAACTCCTTGAGATATTTTTTAAATTTCTGTTTATTCTGAGGATGATTTGGGAGTCTGTTAAAAGCCATCCAAAAATAAGCACTGTGCTTGTGCTATCTCAAATGAGAATAATTTAGCACTTTTGTTATTTTCACTCACAGTTAAAATATCTGTTTTCATTTGTTTCACAAGTATAAATTGGTACTATGAAAATTATCATAAAGCTTTGTTGCTGAATAGAATCAGAAGTGTATGAAAACTCATGACTGTATTGTGCTTGACTTGCTTTTGACATCCCAGATCTTTTGGATCATAGTATATTTTGGAGAAAAATATGCTCTTAACAGCTTAGGTTGTATTTTAATATTACTAGGTATCTACTCAGTGGAAAAGGCTCTATTTTAGGAAATAGACACCTAGAAGCTAAACACTTGTTAACCAAATTATACTGAACTTAATTTTTTTCTCAATTGTATGAAAGGGATTATATGATCCAGCTTTGTGTGTTCATGTGTGTGTGTACCCATAGGTGATTTTCATTGTGCCTGTGCATGCTTGAAAACATGGCATTTGAAGCAGACAATGCAATTGTCTACAGAACAGGAGGTAGTCTTGTAACTCTGTATAAAGAAAAATTAGTCCATTAAGTCCTTTACAAGGATAAGTCCAGTCACCTAAGCAAGTATTTTTTTTTAATTACTCCTGTCATGTCCTAGAAAAAGTCAAAGAGAATCTCTGATGGAGTCCTTACTTTCGAGTATCTTTCTATAATATGCATAATGTGTATGCTTATGGTGCCCTATCATATTCTTAGTGGTTTCTCAAGGTGCTCCTCTACTTGGATCTTTCGACGTTAGAAAGTTGGTAAGATAGGAACTATTACTTGCACATGGCGTGACCACCATGTTGCATCACTTAATTCTGGATTGCATCATCTAAAATGTGTGAAACTTAGACTATTTAAATATTAAAATATCCTGGCTTGTTTCCAGCAAAACATGAAATATTCAAGCCAACAGCCTTTTGTGAAAAATAGCATATTTTTATCAGTTGTTTACTTTCTAATATCTTTGAAATCCCAGAAGCATGACTCTTTCTATTTGAGTGTCAGATTATGAAGTATGTGTGAATATAGAAATAATTTGGTCAGCTTTATGAGGAGCTTCACTTGTAATATTATAAGATGAAATAAACAGGTTGATTTGAACACTTTTAAAGTGATTTATAATGTTTATACACATCTGTTGGTTCTGCTTTTCAGTAAACCTGCCAATTAATTTTTGTAATATAAGAAATATGAGCTCTTCAAAAGAAGCATATGCACCCATTTATATTAGACATAAAAAAGGTAATTCTCCCCAACTTAATTCTTTGGTGCCTTGTAACTAGTACAAGAGAAACAATGACACAATAAAATTCTATTGAGTAGAGTTCTCAGTGTTGTTAGGAAATTATATTCTCACTACCAACATGACATGTGCCAGATATATTGCTTCAGAATTGAAAAATGAAAGGAAAGGACAGAAGAATTAGGGATGTCCAGACATACTGTGGTATCACTTATAATAATGAGTTTACTGGCTAGGAGAAAGGATGTATTTATAGCACACCTAGATCTCTTGAGTTGTAGACAGTATTATTCAGAAAACTATTAGGATTGATTATTGCTATACCTTCTTACTTAATAAATAAATATATACCAATGTGGTAAATCAAAATTAAAAGTATGGCCAGGTTTCAACTGACAGTTTACTAAGTGTGCTCTTACACAATTTAAATAAACACTTTGAACCTTGGGTATTTTAACTTTAATATGGGGCTCATAATTATGGGGTTCATGGTAGTGTGCACTTCAGTGGTTTGTTTTGAGGATCAAAGAGATTAGGCACATAAATATCTTACTACAGTGTCCACAAATAGTGGCTATTATTTTATTAAAGAAACAAGTTATTAAATATTCTTAGTCCATCAGAAAGCTCTTGGCTTCCAAAATCTTGTTTCTAAAAACAGCTGTTAGCCCACAATTCCCTTACTATTTTTTACTTCCCCTATTTTCCATTTTTCTCATCAAATTTATTCATTAAATCCATTTTTGCTGGTATTTTTGTGCAGACGTATGTGGAATTCAGATAAGTATGAATTATCTGTATTTTCTAAATTTTCACACTCTATATTGTATACGTGCACATATTAAAAATATTTAAATAGCAGTTGGCCCTTTTACAGCATTATCTCATTTGACTTTGAATATAAACCTGAACTATATTTTGTTTTGCATTTCTGTTTACTGATGTGGAAACTAAGATATTGTCCTAGGTTATGCAGATAATAAGTAGGCCATAATCAGAGTAGGCCTTCAGATTTCAAATCCAAGGCCTTTCTAACATTACAAACCAAGTCAGTATAGGAAAAATGCTATTTGAGTACTGAAGTCAATAAATACTTACATGTACCTTGAAGAGAGTAATGATTCATACATTCCTGTGCTTGTGATACCTCTCCTTATACAGATCGATTAACTGAGATTATTTAATACTGTGATGTTTGAGAAAATTGAAAAGGAAATTTCCAAAAAGCTTGATGTCTCTAGTAATCAGGTGAGACTATTAATGCTTCACTTTATGGATATTCTATTACTTGTATTATTACATTAAGCTCTGTGGTACTACAATGTGCAATAGAGCTGAAGACTGGAAATATGGAATAAAGGAATAAATTGTTCTAATTTACCTAATTGTTTTTCACTTTATTGTATGGCACTAAACTCAAAAAACGTTTGCTTTACAGAATAAAATTTGAGCAATAGTTTCATGATGAATATTATTGTTCTATTCTTTTATCTTTTATTGTAGATATCATTTCAAAATGCAGTTACTTTAAATTTATATGCAATATTATTATTATAATTATATCAACAAAAACATTAAATATCATTTATTAGGTGCTTACTGTGTGTCCAGCAGCATTTATTAGGTGTGAATTTGTGAATAGTTTAGCATTTTACATACATTCTTCATCCTCAGTATAGCCCTCTTGGATATAGATTAGTGTCATTTATTACTGAAAATACAAGCAATAAAATTTGAGACCTATGCAAGTTATCTAGCAGTCCCAAGGTCCTCACACAGCTGCTCAGAGACATAATCTAGCCTTAAATCTTCTATATAACTTTGAATATTTAGATTTTAACTGATTCATCTCTTATACATGTGACCGTCTTCCTTCCTCATCATGTATCTCATTTAGCACGGTTGGTGCTGAGTAGGCAACTATAGTGAATTAAAATTCAAATAACAGCATACTGGGCTTCCCTGGTGGCGCAGTGGTTGGGAGTCCGCCTGCCGATGCAGGGCACACGGGTTCGTGCCCCGGTCCGGGAAGATCTCACATGCCGCGGAGTGGCTGGGCCCGTGAGCCATGGCCGCTGAGCCTGCGCGTCTGGAGCCTGTGCTCCGCAACGGGAGAGGCCACAACAGTGAGAGGCCCGTGTACCGCAAAAAAATAAAATAACAGCATACTATGGTTCATTATTTTGTCAGATAATAATTTAGCACCTATTATATTCTATGCATAGACTTAGTTCAGTGGCAGATAAAAAAATGAAACATGCATAAATACTGTTTTTGAGAAACTTTTAGTATTAAAGCAGAGATAAAATATGTACATTAAAAGTGACAATATAAAATTTACAGTGGTAAGTTTCTTCATAATTACATGGGTGAATAGGAAGATTTCCGAAGTACTGTGGCCTCCTTTCATCAGTGGGGTCACGTTGCCCACAGCCACGCCTTTCAGAACTCCCCATACATAACTCTTAAAAGGCTTTTAACTTCGGGGAAAACCAGTGTTGACTTTGTTCCTGTATTCCCGCGACCCTTTGGCAGCAGTAGCCACAGAAAGCAGTAACTTTCTCCAGCTCAGGCACATGATTTCAAAGGGCAAGATTTAACTACCTTCTGGAAACTCCTCTACTCTGTGGATTTATGCAATTCAAGTACCAGATTCAGTAGTGATTTATATTCCCCAGGTCAAATGTTCTCATAGGCAGGCTGTTCTAGGAGACAAACATCTATCACAAAATTAATCTTGTATACAACTAGAGGAAAAAGCCTGAAATTGTGTAAGACTGAGGATTTTGTGAGGTTAAATCTATCCAATATGGGGCTTAAAGAGCGCTCGTCTCATACTTCCCGAAATGAATACTGATTCCCGTGGGTGACGTTTCTAGAACATACTTATGAAAGCAATACAACATAGGAGATACGCTCTTCATTTTAAGGCCTGCCCAATGTGATAAAATCATGTGATAAAATTAGTAACCATGTGATAAAATGAGTACGAATTTGTTTGAAATGTATATAACTACACAACAAGAAGATATACAAATATATATTATGTGTGCATATGTACTCTTTGAGTTGCATTTGTGGCTGTGTGTAAGTTGCAATATATTACATAGGATACATTGGAATAAAGAAATAGTGATAAGTGGATGGTCTAAGTTTAAAATAGACTAAATAGAATACAATAGGATAAAAGAAAGTTGTTAAAAAACAAAATTCCATCCACAGGCATTTAAATAGATATAAGGCTATACATACAGATATAGATACAGATATCTGTATCTGTATATATAGATATACAGTTATCTGGCATCATTCTGAATGCTTTCTATAAATATTAATATGTTTGAATGATTAAAATATTAAAATATATAGAACACCAAAGATAAAAAATAAAGATATAATTAAGATAGAAGAGATATAAGATCCAAGTTAATAAAATATTTAAAACCCAATAATTAAAATATAAAGTTTAAGAATCTGTAGGTAATGAGATATAAAAATGTATAAATGTTAAAGAATGAAAGATCATTTAAAAATGGAAAAAAAATAAGAATAAAGTAGGGGGCTTCCCTGGTGGCACAGTGGTTGAGAGTCCACCTGCCGATGCAGGCGACACGGGTTCATGCCCCGGTCCGGGAAGATCCCACATGCCGCAGAGCGGCTGCGCCCATGAGCCATGGCCGCTGAGCCTGCGCATCCGGAGCCTATGCTCCGCAACGGGAGAGGCCACAACAGTGAGAGGCCCGTGTACCGCAAAAAAAAAAAAAAAAAAAAGAATAAAGTAGGATTAAAATAATGTGAGGGAAGATAAATATAACCAGTGAATACAATTTTAGTTCTTTTGGCTTGAGTCTCTACAGTAGGAGCATTGGAAAAGAAAAGGATAATAAATGTAAGTTACCTTGCGGAGGTAGGACGAGGCTTTAACTTCATGACTGGAGGCAAAGGGAAGAAAGGGAATCTAGAGCTTGGGAAGGTGGAAATGGTTAGGAAGAGAAAGATGTGGCCTTCAGGCCTGAGAACATGACTACCATCCTCTCCGTATTCTAGCCTTGGTTTTCTCACAGCTGCTTTTAAGGTCAGCTGTCAGGAACTGTGGAAGAAATCAGGGCTCATCTTGTCCCTTGGGTAAATCAAATTCCTAACAAACATAAGAAAAACTGCTCAGCCTCATTAATAACTTGAAAAATGGGAATAAAAATAATGACAAAATTCAGATTTAACCCCAACTAGTAGTATTGTAAGTACAAAAATACCAGTTTGATGGTTGTTTTGGGGGGTATTGTTTGTTTATTTTGTTTTTGATTTGGACTTAACAATATCATGGCATACCAGAATACAGAAATAATGGCAAGGGAGCTGCAATTACTAAATAAAAGAAACAGTTCAAAGGTTAGAGACTAAATGGTAAATTAGAACAGGAATCATCTGGGACCTTTTTTGGAACCAGAACTCTCCACAATGCAGGACTTTACCTAATGATAACACAGGGTAGAAAACAATATAAAATCTATTTATCTTTTACTCATTTTTGTCAGTCTCATCTGTTTATTTCATTCATTTGACAATATATTAATTGAGCCTTACTGAGCAACTGTGATCAAGTACAGGGGGATAGTGTGGTGAACGCAAGGAATCAGATGATAAACAGTTTCTTGTATAGATATGATCATTTCACATAGTGATAAAAAACAATGTAGGAGATAAAGCAGAATCTTGTTGGGATAGACAGAAGGGAAAATTATATTGTGAAGTCAGGAAAAGTTTTATGAGTGATGATTAGGAGTCAATCATGGGAATTTGGTGTGGGGGAGATTTTTATAGCATAGAAAAAGTGTACAGGCTTAGAAGCTGGTGTGAGGAATGGAAAGGTCTGTTTGGCTGGATGATAATGATTATAATGGAATATAACAAACTAGGAGGAGAGCAGTATGAGATGAGATCAACCAAATAGAAAGGGATTGATACCAATAGGGTTCTGAAAACCTATGACTTATAAATGGTTTTGTCTACAGTGGCATTATTAAAACAAAAATATATTTACTAGTCTATATTTTATTTCTGGGCCAACCTCCTTTCATGCAAGAATAAGACTATACAGTGTATTCTACCAAAATGTGTACTGATGCTAAGCAGGTAACTGTATAAAAGATTTCATATACTTCTCTTTCCAAACAGCAGGGGTCGCTCTTGTGTACGTCCTCTCTACGGTCCAGTAAATAATGTTATCCAGTGACCAGTCCTTCTCCAAGTATACATTAGTCTGGCAACTGACTTCCTCCTGCTGCATACATCTTCATGAACTGAGTGAGTGATCATAAACCACTAGAAGCTTTATTTTTTCCCTCACTGCTTGTTGTGTTTAATTTTGTCTCCTTTTCTGCAAAGATTAGAAAAACAAACAAACAAACAATCTAGGTAAATTGAGAAAAAAAGAACTTCTGAACAGAAACAATGATTCTTCCTTTTACTTGAAATTGTTAAACATCTTTACCATAATAGTTAATCTGTGCTAAGCACCAACTCTGCGTGCAGAGCCCTTTGCATGTGCTTTCTTATTTAGCCCCCATCAACTTGTGATTACCTGTACTGTGAACATAAAGAAACTGAGACCAAGAGTGATTAAAAACCTGTCAAATGATCAAACACCTAATTAAAAAAACAAAATGCAAATGCAAATGAACTGTAATACAAAGCCAGTGGGCTAGAGTCCATGGCATCATCATGTGAGAACTCAGTACTTTAAGTATTTATAACGTAGTTTCTGTTAATACACATGCATATGATTGCAGCATTTCTCTTTCTTAACAAAGACATTTCTGTCCTTCACCTCATTTAATGTTGAAGTCAAATACCTTCCACACATACTTTGAATCTGTCTCCTGTCAGAGGGTTTATTTGAATCCTACTCATGTACTGTCTTGATGTAGCTCTACTTCTATCAGTGCTGGGTTAGCACGCTTTTATACAAGAGGAATTGAAAATGAAATGCTATGAAATTGATACGTGCACACCTTCTAGACCTTCAGAGCACTGCTTTGTACTAAGATATCTAACAGATGAACTTCTATGGTCGTATCCATTTAGGCTGGCAGTCAAGTGTGAGCTCTTGAATAAAAAATCATGTTGAAAAGATTTTTTTTATCATGTTAGGTTATATAGCTCAGAAAGGTTTGGAATTTGTTAGCCATTTATAATAGGATTATAATGCCCTTTGGTGAGTGTTGTTTGAAAGCTAGGTTATCATCATGTACCATTAGAGATGAGGGTCCTTGTACCTCTGACCAACTTGATAGTTTACATTTAAACATGTCAAAATTTATATATAGCCCCCTCCCTAAAATATTCAACTTAAATCTTTGCTGCCTTATGTAAATTTCATCCTTTGTCAGTTGAGACTAGCCAGAGAACACAATGCTCTTTCTATTCAAGCAAATGCTCCCATAGTTGGTCATAGTTTTGTCAACATTAAAAGAATTGTGCTCTTTTCTGAGGTTGAAATCACTACAGTTAAACGGGCTAAATGTTATTTGTGATGAACCACTACAGACTTTATCTTGGAAACTGTTTCTTCAATATGTTTTGTAAACCCAACTTATTTTGATAAAGTCACTATTCATTTCTCCAGTGACTTTTTTTTTCTTTTTTAAAGTGATTTTTTTTTTCTTACACTATAGAGTATCCTCACATTTACCTTTCCATTTGATCCTCTCTATCACTATAAATCTTTGAAGCAAACTGACTGAAGCAATAGGCAATTTCCTTAAGGCTAAAAAGATAATAAGAAACCAGATGAGTACTAGAACCCAAGTATGCTGGGTGTGTGTTCATATGCTTAAATCCTTCTTATTGTTAATGAAATGATCACACCCAAGCATAAAAAATAACTGAATATGTCTATATGAAAAGTTTGGAGCTTTGTTGGCAGTTGACTTTAGGCAGTACACTCCATAGCTGGGACTCAGGGATAGGAGAGATTAATTTTGAATTTAATACTCAGTATCATTCTGTACCTTTTATAAATGGGTGAAATTATTTAAGTTATAATGATTTAAAAACAAAGAGACTGGTAGAAAGAAAGAATGGTATTACTACTTTTTTCCATATTAAAAAATATCATTGCAGTCACGAGAGTTTTCGTGAATTTGATTCTCTGATTTGACTAAATACTTCTACATTAAAGATAGCTATTTCATTGCTCTCATGCTTTTATGCAATGAAATAGGTATCCTCTTTAATGTGTGAGTGTTTAAACAATTGAGCTTTAAGGAAGATAATTATCTCTTAAATTATTTTGTTTGTATTATTAAGTATGGCATTATTTAATATGTATAAGTAAGGTTACCATCAATTTATTGTTCAACTCACAATATTATTGGTAGGTAATTAGATTGTATCGGTGATACACATATGATTTCAAGCAGACTAGGATGTTTGATCGTTATACATTTATTATTATATTCAATTAGTGATAAAGAGTTACTTGGCATAAAGTTCTAGTATTGTGCCTTTTCTTGGAGTGAAGATTACTGAACAAAATTACTGAATAAAACACTTCTTAAAATCACTGGAATCATAAAACATTACATGTTGGCAATAATACAGATATTAATGGCTAACAGAGTAAATAGACTAATCCCTCCCCCATCGTGAATTTACAATATGAAAAGTTCTTGAAAACTTGGATTTATTTGAATCCTTTAAGATTTTCAGATTGCCTATTTAAGGTCTGCTAGTCATTCCTTCTGGAAATATTTAGAAGACATAAAAGGGATTTGAAAGAAAAATAAGTAAAGCAAAAAGCAGACTAAATGTAGAGGATTTGACAATGCAGATTTGGGAGAAAAATGGGGAAATAAAACTCCTAGTACAGTGTGTTTTGCTTTGTTATGACATACTTTTACATAAATTTATCATAACTAATATTAATAAAAATTACTAACATGTATCAGAAACTTAATGTGCAAGGTACTTTGCTATGCACTTTACCTGGGTTATCATATTAGAACACATCTAATTAGATACATTTATTATTCTTATTTTATAGTTAAGGTAACTAAAACAGAACAATTATGAAAGTTGGCCAAAGTCTCACAGCTTGTAAGTGGCTAAGCTGAGAATCAAACCTAGGACATCTAACCCTGACCTCTTTCTAATCACTCTGATGTCATATTGTCCATATATATGTTAACTGTATATCCCCATGCATTAGAGAATGGTTTTGTTAAATATTCTTTATTGCTGTAAAGTGGTCTCCTTCAATTATGCCAAACAGAATAGACTAAATAAAGTTTACACAAACATTTTGTTTCCCAAATATCTGGGTAAATAGCTGTATCTGAATCATCGTTGGGAAGTAGGTCAACAATTGTAAGGCATATATTCAAAAGTCATTAAAAGTTCCAACTAAAAATCAAAGGGAGAGATAAAGAGTTTTTATCATAAGTGTTTCAAAGCAAAATAATCCTAACTGCGCTATGTAAAACTGACAGGGATGTAGGCATGTCAACAGATTTTCTGGTTGATGGAAAATAGTTTTATAATTAATATTGTTAATTATTCAAGATACTTAAATGTCATTAACATTCTCTTTATTAAATATTCTTTTAAGTATCTTTTTTATTTTATTGTAAGGTAAATTTTAAGTTATGATAACACTTTTTCATAGGTTGACTAAACTTAAGTTTTAGGAGTATAGACATCATGTCTGCTTTGCTCAAGTTGTTATCTCATTACCTAGTATAGTAACTGCCAAATAGCTGACAATCAATAGTTGTGGTTCAATGAATGGATGAATGAGTGAATGAGAGAATTGTCTATTCATGTCCTTTCTCAACCCTTTAATTTCCTCCATGAGATTTTAAATTATATGAGGAATAGTTATAATCTTAACATTAATTTTGTCATGAAAACAACTTACATAATCATGAAATAATTATGATATTGCTTTTTATTTCCTGAAAAAGAAATACAGCTCAGCAGTGGTTTTTCTCCTCTATCTCTGAGAATGAAATGCCTAAGCTTTCATATTTTCTAAAGGTACAGTCTCAATAAATGAAGTATACTTTTTACGCTGTGTTCAAGAGGGTGAAATACACAAAGAAACCAGTACCTCAATGCCCCTGTTACATATGAAAACCAGGATTCTTAGTGCTCTGTTAGAATTTACTTTGCAACTCACAGACATAACAACAGCTTGGGTTCTTTGAAGATATAAACAGCATCAAAAATGTAAGACTTTGTGACCACAGGACTTAAGAGTTTCATTTGAAAATTCATTCTGATCATTTGAAAAGTAACTCTCAAAAGAATGAGGGAGTGATTGGGTGAGTGAAGGGAAGGCTTCCATCTTATGCTGTTTTTCAGCACTAAGGGCAGCATGGCAGCATGTAGCAGGTGTTCAAAGTTATTTGTTAAATGGCTGAAAGAGAAGACAGAATCACAATGTATGGAGATAATGTAGAATGGAAATTTCTATTTATAGCCTCCAAGATCTGGTTATTTGCCTTATGTATAAAAGGAATCTTTCTCTACTGAGCTGAATAAACACTAAGCTGTACCAAAACTGAATTAATGAAAGTGTTGGAAGGTAAAATAAATACCAGCTCTAAGTTTAAACATATTTCTATGAAAATAAGTCAGTACAATGATAAAAATTATACTAATGAATAGAGACATGTTATAGCATGAAAAGGGTGATTTCTAGAGTGGGCTTGTTGTGCATACCTTATGGATTTGACTGTTTTGAGACCCATATGCTTTATATCAGTGTTTCTCAAACTTAAGCTTGCATAAGAATTACATGCATACTTACTGAAACACAGATTCATATTTCTACCTCCAGAGATTCCAATTCAGTAGTTTTGAGGCAGGGATGAGATGTTGCATTTCTCAAAAGCTCTCAGTTGATGTTGATCATGCCAGTTTGAAGACAAGACTGTGATTAATGCTACTTTAGATAATTTTAGACTCTTCAAATGTCTACTTTATTGCAAATTCACATGTTATAGATGTGTGTGTGTATAATTTTTTCCTATACAATTTTTCTTTTTTTCTGTTATAGTTTTCTCTGGGAAGAGGGTAGCTTTGTTCCTCTTAGAATTAGGTAATAATAGGCATTTTAAAGTAAACACAATAGAATGATTCCTTCTTAAAATGGAAGCAAAAATTTTTGTTTTTTTCAGAAGGTCTTTTCTCACATCCAATAGATATCTTAAACTGCCAACTTAGGCAATGTTATGAAGTAGAAAATAGTCACAAAATGGCAATATGGTATGTTTGTATATATATAAACAATTTATTCAGAAGCGACACATTTTATTGGCCAAAGCAAGTCTTATGGCCACTTCTGACATAACTGGTAGAAACATATCACTTGCCCATAGGGAGAGGCATCACAAGCCACTAGCCAAGCCAGACATCAACTGAACCAGGATGTAAAATTCTCCCATGGAGAGGGACAGTTGATATTTCTAATGCTTCTCTTATTGGAACAAATACTGAACAATTAGTTACTTATCACTTCTGTTTTTTAACCTCTTAATACAGAATTTGAATCATATATAAATATTTACCAAAGAGGAGTCATACTTAAGTATGACTGATATCTTTGCAAATAATATTTCCTAAAGATCAGGTATTTATATTTAAAAAGATATATTAAGTTTGCTTGAAAACCGTGCTCTTTATTTTCCTGGATTTATTGGGAGGAAGAGAATGCTAAGCTTGGAGTCAAAGACCTGGATTTGATTTTGATTCTAATACTTAGTGTCTGTGACTGTAAGGGAGCCAATTAACTCAGTTTCTGCTTTTGTTTAATATGATAACTAATAACTTCTTCAGTGTGGGGCAGCTAACACAGAAATAAAGGAGACAATATAAATCACATCAAAAACATTAATGACAATATAAATTCTGGGTCTGAATAAGATTGTTGCTTTGTAACATCTGATTATTTTCAAAAATCACTAGTTACTGAAACTTCAACTTAGATTTCTTAGGAGTTTTAATGAATCTTGAACACTATGGAAAGTAAAGTACAGAAACACTGATTTAAATTAAAAACACTTAAGGTTTAGTTCATTAAAATGTCTGGGAATATGATTTTTAAATATAATTAATTAGGAAAAGGACAGGTTTGACTTAAAAATGGCCATGTCACATTTGACAGTTCATAATATGAAATGATGATACTTTACATTCTGGGTTACAATGTTGTGTAACTAGTCTTTATAAAATCAGTGTTATGAGAGGCATGAATTTTGCTATAAAGTGTTCACTCCATTGAACATTTTATTTTATCATATCATATCTATCTACCTCTATCTATATTTTTTATTTTCTTAGAGTTCTTTCTTCAAGTATTTGTTTGCCCTGGATATTTATTTCTACTGAACAGAACTCAAGTTGAATATTTAGTGCTTTGGACCATGTGTTTACTTATTTATCTTTACACTGTTACCATTTTCAAAGCTCTCTTGTGGAAGAGTGATTTCTGTTTTTCATAATTCTCACCTTTCTTAAATATGCAAAAAGTATCAGGGCATTCAGAAAGCTAATGATAATGACCACCTGTTGCTATAGTGTACTTTTCTTCAATTAATGTGTGAAATATTCTTATTTATCCAATAACCCTGTATAATACTGATAAGTCTGTACTTTTAAGATGAAGACTTATCCATTACTTACCACTTTTCAACTTGATAACACATAAATATATTGGTTACTAATTAAAATCTTGCCCAAATTCATGTTTCTAATGAGAGAGAAAATGTCTCCTACTAAATTTCTCTGATAACTGAAATTATGATGGACCTTCAATGTAAAACTATAAACCTGAAAAGTGAGTAAAATACAGGTTTAGAATAGCTTCCATTAAAAAATGAGGAGGGTTTCCCTGGTGGCGCAGTGGTTGAGAGTCCGCCTGCCGATGCAGGGGACATGGGTTCGTGCCCCGGTCCGGGAAGATCCCACATGCCGTGGAGCGGCTGGGCCCCTGAGCCATGGCTGCTGAGCCTGCACTTCCGGAGCCCGTGCTCCACAACGGGAGAGGCCACAACAGTGAGAGGCTCACATACCGCCAAAAAAAAAAGAGAGAAGGAAAACATTTCTTTTTTGAAGGATAGGGGATTCTATGCAAAAAATTGTGACCTATGATTCATTTTTCCTCAGTCTAATTCTCCATGAATATTTTCTTAACCATATATCTCCCTGGATCTCTCCAAACCTTGTGGAAGTCACTTTTTTCCTTTGATTCCAAAAGAACATTATAAATGCAACTAATATTACATTTTCTAGCTATATAATAATTAGTTGTTTATTTGTCCTTCTTCCCACTTTACTGTGAGTTCTCCAAAAGTAGGAATGACTCTCATTCATATAAGAAAATATCTGAAATACAATAAATAATATGTAAATTCAAGGTATAATCTGGTGTAGTTAAGATATAATCTGATGAGGTTAATTCAGACTGATCATAGTATTTATATTTAAGCAGTAGTTCTGAAACATTCACAAATTTTCATTATTAAGAAACTGTAATAGACATTTTTCGCTATATTTGTGACACTTCAACTCAGATAATTTTAATAGTTCTAATTAATCAAACTTATTTGTATTTAATGTCTCTTTTACTGTTTACGAATGAATCTGTGATATGTATTTGTAAGATGACAGCATTTTTCAAGTATTTCAACTAATAAAGCTCTAGCTTCTCAAAGTTTAAAGACAATGGAGTGTCACGCTTTTGATGAATATTTATCATATAACATTTTGTTCCTTCATGTAATTTACTAAACCATTTCTAATTAATCTTAAATATTCAACTGAAGCAGGAGACTGAAAGGTAAAGGAGGGAGAAAACAATGCTGCAAGCTGTCATGGTTTTGCTAACAAGAACAACACGGAATATGGATGACACTGTAATTTTAAAAGAGCCATTTTTCTTTGCTTTCAAGCTTATTACTTAAATTAATAATGTTTGGGGATGTAATTTATATTACCCTAGTCATTTAAGACATCAGGAAATCACAGTGATGTGGTGCTTTAGGAAGATGATGAGGCCATGTGATAAAACTGTAAAAAAGCTGACTTTATGCACTGCTTCTTCACATTATCTTCACTTCTGTAACTTTTTAAATTAAATTTCAACAAAAATGTCAAATCCAAAGTGGTTTCCAATTCCTCATCTGCCTTTTGTAAAATGATTCGGTTTGTGTGCTTTGGGAACTACTTATTACAATATGCTGCTGAGTCTGCAACTCCAATGCAGTCAACAGTCTGGAAATTTTCTCAGATCTAGACCATTTAATGTAATGTTTCTTTCCTTTACATAGCCCTATTTTTTATTAAGTGCTTGCTAAACTTAGGGTTGACTCCCTTCTTTATATTAGACCTAATATGAGTTCTTACAAAATGCAAAGTGAATTTCTATTACCTAGAGTTTTAGAAGCCAGTTAAAAGAGGTTTCTATTATACTTTGTTCTCTATTTAAAGCAGTAGTACACACCACTTAGATATTGCCCAATGGAGTTTGTGAAATTTCCAAGAAATGTTTTTATTTTTCATATATCTGAGCAGCTTTGAAACTCCTGTTTTTGGCCTGATAAACAGAATTTTCCTCAAAAACAGGTTTCTCGTCTTAAGGAGTGTAGCCTGCTTACTCTAAACTCTCTTAAGGCAAAAATGAAAATGATTATCTATATGAGCATAATAAAAACTCTGTTACATCAGAGATGATTCAATGTGCCTAAGGAGGCACTCCCAGGGAAAGTAAGCAGGGAGACACCATGCTTGATCACCCTGGTGGCCTTGCTACAGTTCAACAAGACTCCCCAGAAAGGGGAGCCCACATTTGTGCAACTGTCATCCAGGGGACACATCCAAATCTTGTCTGGAGGCCAGGGGTAATTATGACTGTGGCCCCACAGGACGGTATATATCTGCAAGCTTTTAAAGCCGCTGCCTGAGGATCTGGCATTCAATCAGCCTGAAACTAGGTGTTAAATGAGATTCCTCCCTTTGGACCACTGACAGGTTTTGGCACACCCTCAACAATAAGGCCATACCAAGAATAAATCATGTAGTATAGACAACCAGAAAGATTCAGGAGATAAACAAGAGCTAGGGCAGTGTCGATCAAGAAGGATCATCACCTACACAAGGCCACTCCTAAAGACTGAGAAAGATAGCAGTTTTGCCCAATATAGAGAAACAAACACAGAGAGCCAAGCAAATGAGCAAAAAGAGAAATAGTTTCCAAACAAAAGAAAAAGACCAAAGCACAGAAAAAGACCCTTTTTAAAAAATTAATTACTTTTTTTATTGGAGTATAGTTGATTTACAATGTTGTGTTAGTTTCTGCTGTATAGCAAAGTGAGTCAGTTATACATACACATATATTCACTGTTTTTTAGATTCTATTCCCATATAGGTCATTACAGAGAACTGAATAGAGTTCCCTGTGCTATTCAGTAGGTTCTTATTAGTTATCTATTCTATATATAGTAGTGTGTATGTGTCAATCCCAATCTCCCAATTTATCCCTCCCCCCTTTTCCCCCTGGTAACCACAACTTGGTTTCCTACATCTGTGACTCAACTTCTGTTTTGTAAATAGGTTCATTTGTACCATTTCTTTAGATTCCACATACAAGGGATATCATACGATATTTCTCTCTCTCTGACTTACTTCACTCAGTATGACAATCTCTAGGTCCATCCATGTCACAGCAAGTGGCATTTTTTTCATTATTTTTTATAGCTGAGTAATATTCCATTGTATATATGTACCACATCTTCTTTATCCATTCTTCTGTTGATGAACATTTAGGTCCTGGCTATTGTAAATAGTGTTGCAGTGAACATTGAGGTGCATGTATCTATTTGAATTATGGTTTTCTTCAGACATATGCCCAGGAGTGGGATTGCTGGACCATATGTTATCTCTATTTTTAGTTTTTTAAGGAATCTACATATTGTTCTCCATAGTGGCTGTACCAGTTTACATTCCCACCAATAGGGTAGGAGGGTTCCCTTTTCTCCACACCCTCTCCAACATTTATTGTTTGTAGATTTTTTGATGATAGCCATTCTAACTGATGTGAGTTGATACCTCATTGTAGTTTTGATAGAAAAAGATCTTAATGATATGGAGATAAATTACCTACCTGATAAAGAATTCAAAGTAATGGTCAAATCTGCTTACCAAACT
Source organism: Lipotes vexillifer (assembly GCF_000442215.2). Taxonomy (NCBI): domain Eukaryota; kingdom Metazoa; phylum Chordata; class Mammalia; order Artiodactyla; family Lipotidae; genus Lipotes; species Lipotes vexillifer. The sequence goes on from NW_006777228.1 coordinate 2,353,271, forward strand.
CGGGAGTAGAATGGATGGATGAACATGGTGGGAACTTCAACAGAGAGTTAGAAAATACAAGAAAGAACCAATGAAAGCTGAAGAATACAATAACTGAAATGAGAAATACACTAGAGGGAATCAACATCAGATTAGATCATAGAGAAGATTAGATCAGTGATATGAAAAAGAGGATAGCAGAAATCACCCAATTGGAGTACAAAAAGAAAACCAATTTAAATGAGAATAGCATAAGGGACTTTGGAGACAGCATTAAGCATACTAGCTTTTGCATTATAGGGGTCCCAGAAGGAAAGGAAAGAAAGAAAGGAGTAGAAAACTTATTTGGAAAAATAATGGTTGAAAACTTCCCTAACCAAGGAAGGAAACAGACATCCAGGTCCAGGAAGCACAGAGAGTCCCAAACATGATGAGCCCCAAAAGAACCACATCAAGACACATTATAATTGAAGTGTCAGAAGTTGAAGAGAGAATTTTAAAAGCAGTATGAGAAAAAAAGCTAGTTACATATAAGGGAACCACCATAAGATTATCAGAGGGTTGTTTTTCACACTTTATTGGAGTATAATTGCTTTACAATGTTGTGTTAGTTTCTGTTGTACAACAAAATGAATCAGCTATATGTATACATATATCCCCATATCCCCTCCCTATTGAGCCTCCCTCCCACCCTCCCCATTCCACCCCTCTACGTTGTCACAAAGCATCGAGGTGATCGCCCTGTCCTATGCAGCATCTTACCACTGTATGACAGACTCTAGGTCCATTCACTTCACTACAAAGAGCTCAGTTTTGTTCCTTTTTATGACTGAGCAATATTACATTGTATATATGTGCCACATCTTCTTTATCCATTCATCTGTTGATAGACACTTAGGTTGCTTCCATGTCCTGGCTATTGTAAATAGTGCTGCAATGAACATTGTGGTACATGTCTTTTTTTGAATTATGGTTTTCTCAGGGTATATGCCCTGAGAAATCCCAGTAGTGGGATTGCTGGGTCATATGGTAGTTCTATTTTTACTTTTTTTAAAGGAACCTCCATACTGTTCTCCATAGTGACTATATCAATTTACATTCCCACCAACAGTGCAAGAGAGTTCCCTTTTCTCCACACCCTCTCCAGCATTTATTGTTTCTAGATTTTTTGATGATGGCCATTCTGACCAGTGTGAGGTGATATCTCATTGTAGTTTTGATTTGTATTTCTCTAATAATTAGTGATGTTGAGCATCTTTTCATGTGTTATTGGCCATCTGTATGTCTTCTTTGGAGAAATGTCTATTTAGGTCTTCCACCCATTTTTGGATTGGGTTGTTTGCTTTTTTGATATTGAGCTGCATGAGCTGCTTGTATATTTTGGAGATTAATCCTTTGTCCATTGCTTTTTTTGCAAATGTTTTCTCCCATTCTGAGGGTTGTCTTTTCGTCTTGCTTATGGTTTCCTTTGCTGTGCAAAAGCTTCTAAGTTTCATTAGGTCCCATTTGTTTAGTTTTGTTTTATTTCCATTACTCTAGGAGGTAGGTCAAAAAGGATTTTGCTGTGATTTATGTCATAGAGTGTTTTTCCTATGATTTCCTCTAAAAGTTTTATAGTATCTGGCCTTATATTTAGGTCTTTAATATGTTTTAAGTTTATTTTTGTGTATGGTTAGGAAGTGGTCTAATTTCATTCTTTTACATATAGTTGTCCAGTTTTCCCAGCACCACTTATTGAAGAGGCTGTCTTTTCTCCATTGTATATTCTTGCCTCCTCTGTCAAAGATAAGGTGACCATATGTGCGTGGGTTTATCTTTAGACTTTCTATCCTGTTCCATTGATCTATAATTCTGTTTTCATGCCAGTGCCATACTGTCTTGATTACTGTAGCTTCGTTTTATAGTCTGAAGTCTGGGAGCATGATTCCCACAGCTCCGTTTTTCCTTCTCAAGATTGCTTTGGCTATTCTGGATCTTTTGTGTTCCCATACAAATTGTAAAATTTCTTGTTCTTGTTCTGTGAGAAATACCATTGGTAGTTTAATAGGGATTTCATTGAATCTGTAGATTGCTTTGGGTAGTATAGCCATTTTCACAATGTTGATTCTTGCAATCCAAGAACATGGTATATTTCTCCATCTGTTTGTATCATCTTCGATTTCTTTTATAAGTGTCTTATAGTTTTCTGCATACAGGTCTTTTGCCTCCTTAGGTAAGATTATTCCTAGGTATTTTATTCTTTTTGTTGCAATGGTAAATGAGACTGTTTCCTTAATTTCTGTTTCTGATTTTTGTTGTTATTGTATAGGAATGCAAGAGATTTCTGTGCATTAATTTATATCCTGCTACTTTACCAAATTCATTGATTAGCTCTATCTAGTAGTTTTTTGGTGGCATCTTTAGGACTTTCTAGGTATAGTATCATGTCATCTGCAAACAGTGACAGTTTTACTTCTTCTTTTCCAAATTGTATTCCTTTTATTTCTTTTTATTCTCTGATTGCAGTGACTAAAACTTCCAAAATTATATTGAAAAATAGTGGTGAGAGTGGGCACCCTTGTCTTGTTCCTGATCTTAGAGGAAATGGTTTCAGTTTTTCACCATTGAGAATGATGGCTGTGTGTTTGTCACATATGGCTTTTATTATGTTGAGGTAGGTTCCCTCTATGCTCACTTTCTGGAGAGTATTTATGATAAATGGGTGTTGAATTTTGTCAGAAGCTTTTTCCTGCCTCTATTGAGATGATCATATGGTTTTTCTCCTTCCATTTGTTAATATGGTGTATCAGATTGATTGGTTTGCATATTTCAAAGAATCCTTGCATTCCTGGGATAAATCCCAGTTGATCATGGTGTATGATACTTTTAATGTGCTGTTGGATTCTGTTTGCTAGTGTTTTGTTGAGGATTTTTGCATCTATGTTCATCACTGATATTGGCCTGTAGTTTTCTTTTTTTGTGACTTTTTTGTCTGGTTTTGGTATCAGGGTGATGGTGGCCTCGAAGAATGAGTTTGGGAGTGTTCCTCCCTCTGCTGTATTTTCGAAGAGTTTGAGAAGGATAGGTGTTAGCTCTTCTCTAAATATTTGATAGAATTCACCTGTGAAGCCATCTGGCCCTGGGCTTTTGTTTGTTAGAAGATTTTCAATCACAGTCTCACTTTCAGTTCTTGTGATTGGTGTACATATTTTCTGTTTCTTCCTATTTCAGTCTTGAAAGGTTGTACTTTTCTAAGAATTTGTCCATTTCTTCCAGGTTGTCCATTTTATTGGCATAGAGTTGCTTGTAGTAGTCTCTCATGATCCTTTGTATTTCTGTGGTGTCATTTGTTACTTCTCCTTTTTCATTTCTAATTCTGTTGATTTGAGTCTTCTCCCTTTTTTCCTTATGAGTCTGGCTAATGGTTTATCAATTTTGTGATCTTCTCAAAGAACCAGCTTTTAGTTTTATTGATCTTTGCTATTGTTTCCTTTTTTTCTTTTTCATTTATTTCTGATCTGATCTTTATGATTTCTTTCCTTCTAACTTTGGGGTTTTTTGTTCTTCTTTCTCTAATTGATTTAGGTGTAAGGTTAGGTTGTTTATTTGAGAATTTTCTTGTTTCTTGAGATAAGATTGTATTGCTATAAACTTCCCTCTTAGAGCTGATTTTGCTGCATCCCATACGATTTGGGTTTTCATGTTTTCATTGTCATTTGTTTCTAGGTATTTTCTGATCTCCTCTTCGATTTCTTCAGTGATCTCTTGGTTGTTTAGTAGCGTATTGTTTAGCCTCCATGTGTTTGTATTTTTACAGTTTTTTTCCTGTAATTCATATCTAATCTCATAGCATTGTGGCTGAAAAAGAGGCTTGATGCACTGCATTTTTCTTAAATTTACCAAGGCTTGATTTGTGACCCAAGATGTGACTATCCTGGAGAATGTTGTGTGTGAACTTGAGAATGTGTAATCAGTTGTTTTTGGATGGAATGTCCTGTAAATATCGATTAAGTCCATCTGGCCTAATGTGTCACTTAAGCTTGTGTTTCCTTATTGATTTGCTTTCTGGATTATCTGTCCATTTGTGTAAGTGGGGGTGTTAAAGTCCCCCACTATGGTTGTGTTACTGTCGATTTCCCCGTTTATGGTTGTTAGCATTTGTGTTATGTATTGAGGTGCTCCTATGTTTGGTGCATAGATATTTACAATTATTATATCTTCTTCTTGGATTGATCCCTTTTTCATTATGTAATGTTCTTCCTTGTCTCTTGTAACATTCTTTATTTTAAAGTCTATTTTATCTGATATGAGCTTTCTTTTGATTTCCATTTGCACGGAATATCTTTTTCTATCCCCTCACTTTCAGTCTCTATGTGTCCCTAGGTCTGAAGTGGGTCTCTTGTAGACAGCATATAGATGGGTTCTGTTTTTCTATCCATTCAGCCAGTCTGTGTCTTTGGTTTGGAGCATTTAATCCATTTACATTTAAGGTAATTATTGATATGTATGTTCCTATTACCATTTTCTTAATTGTTTTGGGTTTGTTTTTGTAGGTCTTTTCCTTCTCTTGTGTTTCCTGTGTAGAGAAGTTCCTTTAGCATTTGTTATAAAGCTGGTTCGGTGGTGCTGAATTCTCTTAACTTTCGCTTGTCTGTACAGCTTTTGATTTCTCCATTGAATATGAGTGAGATCCTGTTGGGTAGAGTAATCTTGTTTGTAGGTTTTTCCCTTTCATCACTTTAAATATATCTTGTGACTCCCTTCTTGCCTGCAAAGTTTCTGTTGAAAGATCAGCTGATAACCTTATGGGGATTTTGTTGTATGTTATTTGTTGCTTTTCTCTTGCTGCTTTTAATATGTTTTCTTTGTGTTTAATTTTTGTTAGTTTGATTAGTATGTGTCTCAGCATGTTTCTTCTTGGGTTTATCCTATGTGGGACTTTCTATGCTTCCTGGACTTGATTGACTATTTCCTTTCCCATGTTGGGGAAGTTTTCAACTATAATCTCTTCAAATATTTTCTCAGACCCTTTCTTTTTTTTCTTCTTCTTCTGAGATGCCTATAATTCAAATGTTAGTGCATTTAATGTTGTCCCAGAGGTCTCTGAGACTGTCCTTCATTCTTTTCATTCTTTACTCTTCTTTGAGGCAGTTATGCCCACCCTTCTGTCTTCCAGCTCACTTATTTTTCTTCTCCCTGTTATTCTGCTGCTGATTCCTTCTAGAGTATTTTTAATTTCAGTTATTGTGTTGTTCATGACTGTTTATTTGCTCTTTAGTTCTTCTAGGTTCTTGTTAAATGTTTCTTGTATTTATTCTATTTCCAAGAGTTTGGATCATCTTTACTCTCATTATTCTGAATTCTTTTTCAGGTAGTTTGCCTATTTCCTCTTCATTTATTTGGCCTTGTGGGTTTTTGTTTTTCTCCTTTGCCTGCAAGGTGTTTCTCTGTCTTCTAATTTTGTCTAATTTACAGTATTTGAGGTCCCTTTTCCCTAGGCTGTGGGGTCATAATTCCTCTTGCTTCTTTTCTCTGCCCCCAGTGGTGGGGTTTATCCAGTGTCTTGTGTAGGCTTCCTGATGGGAGGGACTGGTGCCTGCTTTATGGTGGGTGGAGCTGAGCCTTTTACCTCTGATGAGCAGGACCATGTCAGGTAGTATGTTTTAGGGTGTCTGTGAGCTTAATATGATTTTAGGTAGTCTGTGTGCTGATGTGTGGGTTTATGTTCCTGTCTTGTTTTTTGTTTGGTTGAGGCGTCCAGCACCGTGAGCTGCAGGCAGTTGGGTTGAGCTGTGTCTTGGATTCACATAGAGGCCTCTGTGAGGGCTCTCAGCGACTTATCTTCCCTGGGGGCAGGATTCCCTAGGGGTCTAGTGTCCTGGCTTCAGTGCTCCCACCCCAGAGCCTCAGGCCTAACTTCTGATCAAGGAACCAAGACCCCGCTAGTTGCTTGTCCTGGCAATAAAGGGGATTAAAAAAAAAAAAAGCATTAGCAAAACCCCTGAAAATGGTAAAGAGTAAAATTAAACAAAAAAAGAAACAAGGAAACACACACACACAAAAGAAATCAATAAAATGATTAAAAGTAAAAAAAGAAAAAGAGAAAGGGGAAAGAAGACAGAACAACAGAAAAGTAACAGAAATAGAAATATAAAAATGTAAAATAAAAAATATATTAAAAATAAAATTATAAAATATATTAAAGTAAAAAATAAAGAAAGAGGGCTTCCCTGGTGGCACAGTGGTTGAGAATCTGCCTGCTAATGCAGGGGACATGGGTTTGAGTCCTGGTCTGGGAGGATCCCACATGCTGCGGATCAACTAGGCCCGTGAGCCACAACTACTGATCCTGTGTGTCTGGAGCCTGTGCTCCACAACAAGAGAGGCCACAACAGTGAGAGGCCCGCACACCACGATGAAGAGTGGCCCCCGCTTGCCACAACTAGAGAAAGTCCTTGCACAGAAACAAGGACACAACACAGCAAAAATAAATAAATAAAATTAAAAAACTCCTACTCCCAACATCTTCTTTAAAAAAAAAAAAAGAAAGAAAGAAAAAGAAAAAAAAGAAGACAAACAATACTCCAGAGAAATGGTAAAAACAAAATCAAACAAACAAAAACAGAAACAAGGAAACACACACACACAAAAAACAAAAACAAAAACAGAACAAAATAAAACAAAAAGCAAGAGAACAACCAGACAAACAGAAGAACCCCCCCCAAAAAATCAAACAGTTAGAACCTGAACAAAGAAAAACAGAAAACCTAAAAACAAAACCAAAGCAGTGTGCCAAATGAACAATTGAAGCAAGGAAGCAGTACAAACTGATAAAAAATATTTAAAAATAAGATAAAAGAAAAAGAAAACAGAACAGAAAAACATGGTAGGAATGGAAATATAAAAAATTATTTTAAAGGTAAAGAAGAAGATAAAAATAAGGGAAAAGAACAACAGAAAAGCAAAGTAAAAATAGAAATATATTTAAAAAGTTATAAAACAGGAAGATCACACTAGACTAAAAAAAATACTAAAACAAGAGCAACAACAAACAAAAAGCTAGAACCAACAACAGAATGAATCAAACAATAAAATTAATAGTAACAATTATTCTTTTCTGGGGTCTCAGCTTAAGTGTGCTTGCACACACCATAAGCCACAACCCACCTCTACCTCTGCAAGAAATCCTTCTCTGCCTCTGGGCTGTTCTCTGGACCTGCTGATGGCCCTGTGGGGACCACTCAGACCCTGATCTGGCCCAATTCCTGCGTGTGTTTACCTGTAAAGTCCACAGCTGCCAGACCTATACTGTTTTCATTTGTGGAAACACTCATTGTCTACTCAGACACTCCATAGATGCAGGGTCTACCTAGATGATCTTGGGGATTTAATCTGCAGCTTGTACATCTAATGGAAAGATTTGCAGTCCTCTTCCTTAGTCACCCTGTCCCTGGGGTTCAGCTTTGGTTTTATCCCCACCTCTGCATGTGTTCCACCCAGAGGAGTCTGGTCCTGAGGTTGCCTTGGAGCTCTTGGTGTGCCCCAGTGAGGACCGGGCGCAGAGGTGGTATGACTGCTTGGATCACAGGAACCCCAGAAGTGCCAAATGTGCAGGGAAGCTGATGGTCTTGGGAACAAGAGATATGGCCCCAGTGAGGACCTTTTCTGGCACCTGGCATAAGGTGCATGAGGGTCAGCACTGGCCAGGCTTTTTCTGGCACCCAGCAGCTAGCGTGTGGGGACCAGCCCTGAGAGGCCTTTTTTTTTTTACTCCCCTGCAGCCAGCACATAAGAGCCAGCCCTGAGGGGGCTTTTTTTAATTGTTTGGCAACGAGCTGTGAGAGCCAGCCCTGAGAGGGTTTCTTTTATTGTTTTTCGGCAGGCACCAGCATGTGGGGAGAGAGAGGCTACAATAGTGGCCCCTCCCCCCACATGTGACTCTGCAGTAGTGCTCTGCTTCCATGGCAGTCCAGTCTTCTTCTGTAGGCATTCCCTGCTGTGAATTTCCTCTCTCCCATCCCCTCAGTCTGTCTCCCCACAGCCAACAGAAGTTCTCACTCTGGGCCTGTTCTCCAATCCCCACACTCCAGCTCCCATGCCCCTTGCAACTTGTGAACAGACGTCCCAGTGCAGGGCACATAGGGCCAAGGTACAGACCATCTGTGTATTTCTCACTCTGTCCTGTCTACCACAGATTGGCCACTTCACCCTCTTCCAACAGCCTGAAATATTTCTCTTCTGTCCCAATCGATTTCCCTGTCGGAGAGGGGGTTTCCCCGAATTCCAGAATCTCTCCTCTGCTTCAGCTCCACTCCCCACCCAGGGTTCAGGTCCCAACCTTCTTCCTCTCCTCCACCTTCTCCCTTCTTTTTTTTTGTCCTACCCAGTTATGCAGGGATCTTTATAGTCCTTTCTGGTGTCCAAGGTCTTCTGCTAGTATTCAGCTGGTGTGCTGTGAGGATTGTTGCACCTGTAGATGTATTCCTAATGCATCCGTGGAGAGAGATACACTCCATATCCTCCTACTCCTCCACCATCTTAACTCTATTCAAGGATTTTTCAGCAGAAACTTTGCAGGACAAAAGGGAATGGCATGATATATTAAAAGTGATGAAAGGAAATAAAAACCTACAACTTAGGATACTCTATATGGTAAGGTTATCATTCAGAATTGAAGGAGAGATAGTTTCCCAGGTAAGCAATTCACTACTAAACCAGCTTTACAAAAAATATTAAAGGGACTTCTTTAAGTAGAAAAGAAAAGTCCATTACTAGAAATAAGACACTATATGAAAGAAAAAGTCTCACTAGTAAAGACAAATATATAATAAAGGTAGTGGATCAACCCCTTATAAAGCTTGTATGAAGATTAAAAGACAAAAATAGTAAAATCAACTATAACTACAATAAAGTAAGATATACATAAAATAAAAAGATGTAAAATATATCAAAGACATAAAGTGGGGAGGCTGAGTAAATACAATGTTTTTAGAATGAGTATGAATTTAAGTGACTTATTAACTTAAAATAGACTGTTTTATATATGTATTGTTATATATAAACCTCATGGTAACCATAAACCAAAACTTATAATAGTTACATAAAAAATAAAAAGAAAGGATTCTAAGCATGACACTAAATAGAATCATTAAACCATAAGTGAAGAGAAAAAGAGAAGAGAGGAATAGACAAAAACTGCAGAAACAACCAGAAAACAATTACAGTATGGCAATAAGTATATAACTATCAATAATGACTTTAAATATAAATGGATTCAATTATCCAATCAAAAGATATAGGAATGGCTGAGTAGATAAAATGCTAAGATTCATCTAAATGCTGCTTATAGGAGACTCACTTCAGATCTAAAGACACACACTGAAGGTGAGGGAATGGAAAAAGATATTTTATGCAAACAGAAATGAAAAGAAAGCTGGGGTACCAATACTTACATCAGACAAAATAGACTTTAAAACAAAAACTAACAAAAGACAAATAAGGACATTACATAATGATAATGGGATCACTCCAACAAGAGGATGTAACGTTTGAAATATTTATGCACCCAACATAGGATCATCTAAATATATAAATCAAAGATTAACAGACCTAAAGGGAGAAGTTGACAGAAATACAATAATAGTAGGCAAACCTAATATTCCAATTACATAAATGGATAGATCACCCAGAAATAAAATCAGTGAAGAAACATTGCCCTTAAATGACATATTTGAGCAGATTAATTTAATAGATATATACAGAACGTTCCCATAACAGCAGAATACAACTTATTTTCAAGTGCACATGGAACATTCTCCAGGATAGATCACATGCTAGGCCACAAAAATATTTCAGTAAATTAAAAAAACCTGAAATCATATCAAGTGTCTTTTCTGACCACAAAGGTATAAAACTAGAAATCAATTTTAGGAAGTAAATGAAAAAAATCACAAACGTGGATACTAAATAACATGCTCCTAAATCCATCAATGGGTCCATGAAGAAATAAAAAAGAGGAAATCAAAAAAGTACCTTGAAACAAATTAAAATGGAAACACAACTTTCCAAAATCAATGGGACATAGCAAACACAGTTCTTAGAGGGAAGTTTGTAGTGACACCTCTGAAGAGAATGAAAACACTAACTCAAAAAGATATATGCACCCTATGTTCATTGCAACATTACTTGCAGTAGCCAAGATATGGAGGCAACCTAAGGGTCCATCAACAGATGAATGGATAAAGAAAATATGCTGTGTGTGTATTTCACACACAATGAAATATTAGCCATAAAATGATGAAATCTTGCCATTTGCAAAACTAAGGATGGACCTAGATTGCATTATGCTAAGTGAAATAAGTCAGAGAAATAAATATACCATATGGTTTCACTTATCTGTGGAATCTAAAAAAGAAAGCAGATGAACAAACTAAACAAAACAAAAACAGGCTCATAAATACTGAAAGCAAACTGGTGGTTGCCAGAGGGAAGAGGGGTTGGGGAGTTGGGCAAAATTGGTGAAGGTGATTAAGAGGTATAAACTTCCAGTTATAAAATAAATAGGTCATGGGTATGTAATGCACAGCATAGGAATATAGTCAATAATACTATAATAATTTTGTATGGTGTAATAACTTTGTATGGTAATAAGTTTGATAGTAACTTTTTGTGATAGTAACCATTTCAAAATGTATATAAATATCAAATCACTATAATGTATACATGAAACTAATAAGATATTGTGTGTCAATTATACTTCAATGACAAGATAAAATGAAAACCATAAAACTCTATTGCTTAATTTCAGACAGCTATAATGAGAAAATCCCTCCCTGTGCTTAGAAATATTAAACAGAAGCTAGTAGAATTTGTGGATAAATGTTACACACAAGTACTTCACAAATATTAAATATACTGTTTGATGCAGCAATATAAAAGTTACCTGTCTGGGAAAGTTGCACACATATTTTGACATATCTTATTGGAATGCAGTATTTTACAATAATCTTGTGTATTTTATCTTTTTCTAAGAGAAAGGAAGAAAAAACACATTACTATTAAGGTAACAGGGTACTTCAGGCTTATAGAGAGAAATTATAGCCAGTGTCCCCCTGAATAGTTCTCCACTTTCAACTGAAGTTAATGGAGGTTACTTTTTCTGCAGAGTGCTCTAACATCAGCTCTTCTGCATATTAACATGCATTAATTTTGTCATTCATTCATTCATTTGTATGTGCCATGTGGGCACAGTTTTGTTCTCCCAAGGAGTTTATTTGGATAAAATAAAAAGATATATCATAATTGCCTACTCACAAGGAGCTGGTGACTCTGATCAACTTCTGAAAGAATTAAAAGCTTCTCCTCTCCCTTATATTTCTATGGCCTTATTATGGTACCTAGGACATGAAGTTATTTGATTTATTATTATAGATGATATGAACATAGCAAGGAAGCATAGATTTTTCAACAACACCTGACACATATCTAAGAAAATATTTGTTGAATGGAATGAATAAATGTAGAACAAAATCAGTGGTGCAATATATATTGAGTTACCTAAGTTCTATATGATATGAGGCTAGGTGCAAAGGAAATGCAAAGATTAATCGAGCATCAACTATGCCTTTGAAATACAGTCAAAATTGGGAAGAGACTAAACTAAATATACAAATAACCATTTTATCAGAATATTAAAGACAAAATATTATATGGTTTTACATTTGAGTGGCATTGTATCTAGTAGAGAGAGTACCGAACAGATTTTGTTAAAAATGTGTCGCTTGAGATGTGTTTAAAGAATGAATATTATTTGTAAGTCAATATAGGGCAGGTGGGCCTGCTAAGAGAAAAATGTATTGTCCTCCTAATAAAGTTGTGCTGCCTGACACTGATAAGGGTGGAGCTGCAATAGCTCCCCAGTGTTACTATGGGAGGATGAATCCAATGAGGGCCAGCACTGTGACTGTCTTGTTGCCTATATTTCTAGACCACTGCATAACACTTGGCATGTGCCAGGCCATCAGGGAATATTTGTTTAATGATGAAATGGATAAAATGTTGGGAAATTTATAACAGCAATTCAAAAAGTGTAGTTGGAAGGATCCAAATATAGAATCATATATGTGAAAAACAGTGAGCAATAACATAATTATGTTCTCAAGTATATAATGCGATTATATAGAAGGAGATCTTTCAGTGTAGATCTCCTGGGAATTCAGCCTTTTCGAGTGGCTCAGAGTATAGAGAAAGGGGAGGTAGGCATTCCTATGAATTGATATAAAATGGAAAACATAATTATTTAGTAGGTTTTTGGTGTGAATTGCTAGACTGAAATAAATCAGTTCATTTTTGAAATACTGGAATGCAAATGGAGTCACAATTTGGAAGACTTTGAATGCAATATATAGATAAGGTTTTCTATCTAATAATACCCCACAGTTGCTCTGGTGAGACTGTCAAATACTTCTGGACATTGCCACCTTGTTTAGGCGACAAGATTTCCTTTCATGCCTCCATCCCTATGTAAGGTACTGAAGTCCTACACTGATCAGGGGTACTTTTAAGTATCATAGCTGATGGATCATAGGTTGTCCACATGGATTAGTTACTGGAACATCTATATTCTGAGTCTCTTTCATTCTTATCTCTGGTCTTCCAATCAGTCATTCTTACCCTTTGTTGTTTCATATACCTTTTCTCTTTATGCTTTTCTAACTCATTCAATATCATCTTTTACCTCCTCTTTTTCTGTCCCCCCCCCCCACCCCCATG
>NW_006777228.1:2366677-2397806 GCF_000442215.2 Lipotes vexillifer
CCCTCTTTTTCTGCCCCCCCCCCCCACCCCCATGCTATTATTCTTCGGTAGCAGAGCAACTGGCTCCGTATGCAACCATCCAAATGTTCTTTGACCTGAAGGCAAGAGCTTTCTTTGAGGTTTATTTATTTATTTTTTTCCTTTTCATGTAACCAGAAGAAGATACCCTTAAGGGATTGGTGAGAGAGCAGAGAAGTGAAATAGTCAGAAAACAGATTAATGCTTCCAGATATAATCCTACAAGCCATCTATGAAAAAGCCATCTATGAAAAAGCCATCTATGAAAAAAGATATAAATCCTGTAGATATATTAAGATAAGATTTTAATGAAGAAAGAGAAGGAATTTGGGTAGAAATTTGGGAGGAAAATATTTTGGCTTACATGTGAAATTGTATTCCTCTTTTCCCCCAGAAAAAGAGAAGAGAAAAAAACATTGCTTCCCACAGAAATGTTCTGAAAACTCTGCCAGAGCAACACATAGGATATTTCAGATCACCAGCAAAGAAGTTAGAGAAGGAGAATGCAATACAAAACAAACAGAAACACAAAACAACTTACTTTTAGCTTATACATATAGACCAACCACAAATTTAACTTTCATACAAATTAAATATGGCTTCTAGTAGTCTTCAGGGATCAAACTGCAATTAATAAATTCATACTGAAACACTAGGAGGTAGGCTGTATCTTGATTTGTACAATTATATCAAACCATAGTTGGCTTCTACTCTGGCACTGTCTTGAGCTAGCACTTCATTTTCTCATCTAGCTACTGTTTATGCATGAATTCCCTGAGAGACATGGCTTTGAATGAGTTAATTTAATAAAATTAAGTCTTTGAATTTTTTTGGTCGAAACAACTACCATTAGCAATAATGTCTTTTGAATTACTATGTGGGAGTGTGCCCTAGTGTTACATGACTAAAAAGCATGCCTCAGTACATAAATAAATAAATAATCTTGCTTTTACTCTGTGTATATAAAATAAATCTGTTGAAATAAAATGTGTATCACTAACTCTTCCTCTCTGTTATGTAATTTCTCAGTATTGATGGCAGTGATCTCACTGTGGCCTATATGATAGTCCATTCTCCAACAACCACTTTATTATTAATTTTTATTAAGCACCATTTTCAGTTGCCATTCCTGACAAGACTTTTCATTCACTAGCTTCTATTTCGTACTTCTCTAATTTTTCAAGGCCCTCCCCAAGCAGACCACTCTCTATGTTTACAGTATAATTTTCTCCTGCTTTGTGGAGCCAATGTTGTCACCATCTCACAAACTCAGTATGCTCATTTCTGCCTGGAGAGATTTATAAGCTTATTTTCCTTTGCTCTGAATTCCCAAGAGCCTTGCCTTCATGTTTATGAATCTTACCACTTTTTAATACCTAGCTCAATTCTTATCTCAAATACTCAAAGGGAGCTTTGGCTTACCACACTGGCTATAATAACTTTCTCTTCTGTCTCCAAATAAGTGAACTGTAGAGGAAGGGCCAAATTTAATAATGACTGGTCATACAGTGTGTACTGTTATTTTGGGTGTATTAGTTTAGCTTGTTCATTGGATGTGACAGTCTTGGGTAAGGACTAAGATTTATATATTTTGCTTTCTATTTAGGGCCTGGGGAATGAGTGCTCACTATCTGCTCAGTTCCTGTGTGGAACATGCTTATAATTCAAAAGGGAAGAGGGGTAGAATATGGTTTCCTGTAAGAGTTCTCTTCTTCTGAATTCCAACAGAAGCAAAATTATTTTGGAACAACACAAAATTAATCCAATTTGTTTATATTCTCAGACAAGATGACAGATCTTTAGACAAAGGGTTTTGTTTAATCAAAACACCAGGATCAAATGAACAATAACAAAATCCATGTTGCTATTCTGTTTAGAATAGATTTGCCTGCTGTCATTCCCAAACATCCATGATTATGAACACTGAAAGAAAAATAAAATGCAGGACATTTCACAAAATTGTAATGGGGTTAATATCAGAAAGCATCAGCATTCTATTTCTCCTGTAGCTTTTGCAAGTAGGGTGTTGAACACAGCCAAAGCAATTTTAGTTGCATTTAGAGTCAGAACCATTTAGATTACTCTTATATTTTGCTAAATGTTAGCTCTTGTCACAAAACTACATGGAAACTTCCTTGAAAGAAAGAAGTGGATGTATTTTGTTTTGTTTTGTTACTAAAGCTTTTGACACTGTTCCTGATAAGTATTAAGATTTTCAGTATAGATTGATGGTGACTGCTTGCTTCACTATCTTTCTGTTATGTTCAAAACAGTGAGAACGCATAAAGTTTTACTTAAGATATTAACAAGTTAAATAGAAATACCTTTAATCATATTGGTTTCTATAGGATGGTAGACTTAGTGTTAGGGTTAAATATTAATAGAACAAAACATTTAAAAATATATTATACATTTTTTAACATCCAGCACAAATATTTAAAACTAGGTTTAACACTGTGAAAATAATGTTTATGTAATAATCATTAGATTACTAATTAATATGATCAAGTAATCTACTGGCATTCATTCTCTATGTGTTATTTTGAATTTCTTATTTCAAATTCATAATGTAAAGAACATGGTCATTGTTTCACAACATTGATCCAGTCTATGAAGATACAAATAGATTAGAAGTAGAATGGGGAGAAAAAATTCATATAAATAAGATGATACAGAGAATTATATTTAATTTTCCTTTACACAACATGAAATTAAAATGAAACTATATGTTGAGCTTTTGAAATATTTTTCCTTAAGATATTATTGTCTAAAGGAGTTTTTTTTTAGTCTTTAAGAGTAGCATTGTTCTTAAATATTATGTGTATGTAAGTGTGCATATAAATGTTTAAAACGTAATTTTCAAGGGTATATAATATGATTTGACTCTTTTTCTATGGAAAACAAAATATTCTTATTCTTTCTTTCCCCCTAAACTTTGTTTTTCCATTTATATTATTCAGCTGCTTCTCAAATCTCTGCACTGGAAAGTTTCACTCTTTCTTAGACATTTAAAAATAAAAGAAGGAAGAAAAGTTGGTACTGCATTTCCAATTCAACCTCATTAGAACCACCAAGAGAGTGTACTCACCATTTTCATCCTTGTGGATGCCCTTCTGTTTCCTTTATACATGGACACAGCTCAGATGTGTATAATATTCTTCAGTTATGTATCAGACGTATATTGCTGCCATAACAAATTACAGCCAATATAGTGGCTTTAAAGAGTAATATTTATTGTTGCAATTCTGTAAGTCAAATACTCAGTGTTGGTCTCATGGGGCTAAAAATCAAGATGTTGACAGGAAAGTTTGTATTTTTCATTTCCTTGTTCCTTCTGGTGTTGGCAGAATTTAGTTCTCTAAGACTAAAGGACTAAGGTTTCTGGTTTCCTCGATGGCTCTCAGCTTGGGGTCCACTTACCTCCTAGATGCCTGTCTCTACTTTTTGTACATTTCCCCCAACATCTCAGAACTGGCAATGGGGCATTAAATGCTTCTCCTGCTGGCATCTCTCTGACTCATTCTTCTTGCCTTCTTTCATTTTTAAGGGCTCATGATTAGATCTTGCTCACACGGGTTAATCCAAAATAATCTCCCCATATCATAATCCTTAATTTAATTCTGTCTACAAAGTCCTTTTTGCCATGTAAGGTAGAATATTCATAGTTTCTGGGGATTAGGGCATGGACATCATTGAGGGGCCATTATTTTCATTCCCAAAGGTTATATTTTCTATTCTACAAAACTTGGGGACATTGTTCCAATGTTTCATATTATTGAATATTGCTGTGGCGATCTTGAGAGCAGTTTGATTTTCTTACTCTTGAAAGATCTGTTTTTTCAATCAGGATTCTCATAGAATTATTTCTTCATATTTTAGTTTTCCTAAATTTGAAATTATGATCATATTTTAGCTCTTTTCCATAAAATTCTGTCTATTGACCCATCTATTATCTAAGTTTTGGACATTGTATGAAATTTTCCAACATTTCAGGAAAATTTTTTATTATATATTTGGATATCTTTTGTATTTCACTTGTTGAATTTTCTAACTTCAGATCACCATTATTTTTATTTTGTATTATTATTGTCCTCAGATCTTACCTTCTAACTCATCTCTGCATTTTATTTTTGTATCTAATATGATTATGAATATCCTTTGTTTAGTTGAATAAGTTATATTTCTATTGTGACCATTCTATTCATAATTTATTTATTATTTATTTTATGGTGCTGTTTTGATCAATTTGTACCCTTTCTCTGTAATCATAATTTATACTCACTTCTGTTGCTCTATCTTTTCTTCTTTAAGCTTTAATTTAGTGAATTCATTGTTTTGTTAAGTTTTATAGTACAAAGTACTGGAAGGAATTTTTTTTTTAACTTTTCATTTTGTCTTCAAGTTTTAAATGGATCTATCTATTTTAATATATTTTCATGAGTGTTATTTGTTTACATATTTAATATATTTGCATGATGCCATTTATTTTTTCTTGCTATGTTACATTTGGGTAATTCTGTCTACAGCTATTTCTTCTAAAATAGTGTGAGTGAATTCTCCATTACTCCTTTCTTATCATTACATACTTAAAGTCTGAAGGTTGGGTTTTGTGTTCTGTGCACTTTTATGTAAATTTGACATTTCCTGGTATGAGTATGACCAATACACCGAGCCCTCTGCTTTTGTTTTCTTTTTCAGTAATTCAGTTAGAAGTCACTTCACTCTAATTAAAGATTTAGTTTAGTTTGCTCAATCATTTAAAAGTGCTGTAACATATCCCTCATTGAACTTGTTCTGGGTCGTGCAGTTTCTCTTTGTTTTTTCACTAGTCTCTCTGCAGTTGCCACTGTTACTTTCTCTTCCATCTCCCTCAGACCCTCCCAATCAGAGAGGGAAAGGCCATGGTATTCCATTACTACCACGTCTCTTCAAATATGGGAGTCTTAGTTTCTCAGGATATGCCTAAATCACAGCTTGGGAGAGGTGGACCGAAGGTTGAGAACTCTGCTAAAAACGTCAGCTTCTTCTGATCACCTTCATTTCAAGTTTTGAAGAGGGAGATTCTTATAACTGGAATCACTTTTTCACATTTACCTAGAGATAAGCAGTCCTTATCTAAAGACTAAAGGTCTTCTAAAGACTCTAAAGACTAAGGTCTTTTCCTACATCTTTAAACTATTCTCTGCTTGTGTCTACTCATTTCTCATTTGCTTCAGTCTCTTCTTCAGAATCATAATTATCATCTATTAAGCTCAATATCTCTGATCTTATTCCTTAACCTTTTTTTTCTTTTCTTCTATATTCTGGAAGAACTTTGTTCCAATCTAATGTAATTCAGTTTTCTATTTTGTGGTGATTTTTTGGACCTGAAGTTGATCTATATTATAATTTTCCCTTTATTATTTTTAGTTCTCTTATTTTATTTCATTAGCTCATCCATTTCTCTTTTCACTCTTTTGTGACTCTCAGTCAGCTCACCTTTTATCTTTGTTTTCTTATTTTATTTTATTTATTTTATTTTATTATTTATTTATTTTTTCTCATGTGCACTCAAATTATAGTAAAGAACGACTATAAACAATATGCAGCCCCTCTATTTCCATGAACAGCACACTACATTACAGTAAACTGAGCTTATATTCAACCATCAAATGTGGTTCTCCCATTAGTTCACTTTGTGATGGGTCATTAAGAATATCTTCAAATCTAATAGTCTCATCATTACCCCTCAAAATATTCAATGAAAGGTTTGAGCTTGGAAGGAATGGAAGATGCTGAACCTGCTGCACTGCCTTGAATTCCATTTTTAGTTTTAATGGAGCAAATAGACCCTGGATGTTTCTCAGTGTGGAAAAGTTCATTTTATCTTGGTTGAGCTGGATATTTTTTTCTGATAATTAAAGAGGATGACTGGACAAAAGTTCATTTTTCACATAAGAAAAACATAAGATCATGACTTGCAAAAGGTCCACTTGCTGAAAGTTCAGTAACTGGAATACTGTCCTTTAGCTGAGATCCAAGTCCTCTGGCATTCATCTTCAACTCGCTCTGCGAACTTCTTTTCTTATTTTAAATGTTTCATTATTTATAAACTTCCTGCATTTTTTTCAAATGGGAGCAAATTAGGTTTAAAATGTGCTTCTTTAATATATATGTATTTTATATAACATAGAAAATAGTATTTACACATAAATAATAAAATAATATATATAATATTTAGATATTTGTAATAATATTTATTTTTAGATTATAATCGTTTTTCAGAATTGTTTATATGATTGTTTATTTCCTGTTTATACATTTTATCTTGGAAAAAATAGCTGTTTATCCATGTAGATGTGTTCCTAACAGGAGTTTTGGAAATTTCTTATTAAATAGCCTTACTATCACCTCTGCCACTCCTTCTCCAGATCTCTACTTCAGGTGCTAGGTGAGATTGTTCCTAGACTTCTCATTGGTGACACAATCTCCTTCATAAAGGAGAAACTCTGTTGTGCTCAGGGGAAGCCTTATTCCCTTGCTGGCTTTCATATAGCCACATAAGTTCAGGCTTCCATTACCAGTTTCTTTTAATGCTGGTAATTCAAAATAAAGAAGGACATTTTAAATGATGTACTGTAAGTATGTCCCATGGCTCATTCTTTTTAAAATTTCTAGCTCCACCTCAATCATGGAGTGTTAGCAGGGTTCATTTTCAGGAAAGTTTATATTTATTCTGAGACATTGCAGTGCTTCCTCAGTTGAGGAATGTGTCTTTACACAGATAACTGTGCCTAATTTACTTCTATCCTATCTGTATGATATTTCACATGACATCTTTATAATACCTGAGATGTGGATGATGTTCTTTTCTCAGTTTCAGTGAGGATATAGATATTTTCATCTTTGCATATTCCTGTTGTGATTTCTGGAAAAGTGTCTCTTCTAAATTTGTTATCTTAGCTGAAAGTTACAACCATTTATTTTTGTTGGATCTAATTTTATAGAAATTAAATATGGGATCAGTTTTTATTTGACAGAAGAAAAAGATTAAACTCAGAACTAATATTTTAGTCAAATATTTTAAACCTTGAAAGAGAGGCTTCTCTGTGGAAATTCAATCTTAATTAATCACAAGAATGAAAACTAACAGAACAAAATATTATAAATTGGTAGGTTTCTAATGTGAAATTAAAATTTTTATACATATTACAAAGTAATTTTTAAACTTTTATCCTATTACAGACTGAAAGATTTGGAAAAGACTTAAAAATCTATTCAACAGATATTTTTAAAAGCTTCTTCTATGGGTCAGATGCATTTCTACAAGAGGATCAAGACTGCAAGGTCTCTGGTATCAATATACATGCTAATGGAGGAGGCTAGTCAATAACCGGATAGGGCTAAGTGCTATCATATGTGAAGTAAAATGGAGTGGTGGATAGGATGTGACTGTTAGAGTACACAATACTGGACATATGATCAAAGAAGTTCTCTGTAAGAAAATTATATTTGAGTCAATACCTTAATTATAAGGGGAGGGTGAAGATGGACAGCAGTGCAAAAGGCTGGTGTGGATAGGTTGTGGATGTAGGGATATAGCATAATTCTGAATTAGAGGAAGATAACACATGTACTATTCAAATTTAGCACTGATCCTTTAAGAAAAGAAAAAAAGAAAGTAAAAATAAGAATAATAAAGAAGCCTATATAGTGGTTAAAGTAGAAAAAGAGGAACCTGGCATAAACTGCTTTTTCTTCTCCTTTCTTCTCATTCTTGATTTAATATCAGAGGATTTTCATGTCTGTGGAATTCCCTTCTTGAGGTAGCTATGGTGTTCTACAGATGAGAGTTCTGTAATCCCCACTCCCAGCCTTGAAATATAATGATAGTGTTGACTCCCTTCCAAATCTCCTACCTTGAAAAACTGCAGATTTCATCATACACAGTGGATGGATGTGCCACTGAGCTGTGGGGTCCTATTCCCACAGCTGTCCCTCAGAATAGGAATTCCTTGGTAACCCATCCACTATCAGCTTCTTATATCAGAAGAAGAAAATTCTGGCTTACTGTTTTTCATCCAAATCTTAGTTAGTGAGACTCACCCACAGCCAGTTGGTTAACATAAACAAGCTAGTCATTCTTGACCCTCCTTGACCAGCACAAAGTATTTTCTGATCCATTTGTATTCAAATCATTAAATTCTAAATCAAAATGATAACTATGAGCTTACTTCTCTTATGATGATTATGTACTTCAAATAAATCTGCTGTGAATCATTTACAGAATATCTATAGAAAAAAATCAGCTTCGGAAAAACTGGCCACTTTTTATTATGTAATGATTGATCAAGTGTAAAACAATACTACATATACACAGAAGCATATGGGTATATATTCATAGTTATTTTTTGCTATTTTTAAAAAGAAAATATGTATATGATATGTATATGTGTATGGGTGTATAAATAACTAGCTTAGGGGCCATAGATAATCAGATAGTAAGTTCGGAATAAATATTGAGTTATTTGACATCTAGTCTAATGTTCAGAATATTGTATCTGGATTATTTTTGTGTTGTTGTGTAGTCACATTATAATTAATTCAATATCTATTTATGAGTTTTAATTTTTAAAATTTCAGGCAGACTAAATAATAGGGAAACAAACTTCTGAAGTTCACATTTATTAACTGTCTCAGAAAATCAATATGATTTTATAAGATAATCACTATGATAAGAACAAGGATTTTTTTTTTTTTTTAACATCTTTATTGGGGTATAATTGCTTTACAATGGTGTGTTAGTTTCTGCTTTATAACAAAGTGAATCAGTTATACATATACATATGTTCCCATATCTCTTCCCTCTTGCGTCTCCCTCCCTCCCACCCTCCCTATCCCACCCCTCTAGGTGGTCACAGAGCACCGAGCTGATCTCCCTGTGCTATGCGGCTGCTTCCCACTAGCTATCTACCTTATGTTTGGTAGTGTATATATGTCCATGCCTCTCTCTCGCTTTGTCACAGCTTACCCTTCCCCCATATCCACAAGTCCGAAGAACAAGGATCTTAAGTTTAAGATAACAGATAATTAACTTAATGCTAAATAACTATCAGATATTGAACTAAAACAGTGAAATCGCAAAACAAATGGTTAGGACAAACACTTATAATTCATGAGAGTCAGGAATAAAGATGAAACCACCACAAGTCTTCCAGACATTTTCCATGAGTGAAAACTTTAGCTTATAGTCTTTAATTTCAGATTCATGGCCTCAAATACCCTTTTGTAAAGGCATTTTTCTATGGTTTTCAAAGACATTTATGATTAATTTTTTAAATTAAGAGATTAGCAATTGACCTACTTACATAAAAGTGAAGAGATAGGATCTCATTTTCTTCTTTCTAGTTTTCATCTTTCTACTTGGAAGGGACAATTCTTAACAGCCAGCTTGAATTTCACCTTCCAATTCTATGGGGAATAGTATTATCTCCTCTGATTCTATGAAGGTGAGAAAAGTCTAACCAATTATTTCTCTCCAGTGGTGAAAGGTGAATTTTCATTTCCCTATATGTTTTGGAAAATCAGATATCCGATCCATGAGATCAGAATTCTGATGGGTGCATATTCAATTAAAAAAAAAGAAAGAAAAAAAACTACTTGCTCTAATTTTAGTTCCTGTGTATATTAATACAGACAATTAAGCAGCCTTTAATTCTTCAAATGCAAAGTGAATTTTACACTGTCCACTTAAAGTAATAGACAATAATATTTCATTAAACTCATTAACAATGCTTTTGCTGTTTGAGTTTATTGTTTGTAGTTTATAGCTACAAAATATAATTTGAAAAGCACATAGGAAGTTAGAATTAAACATTGGCTCATAGATTTTCTGAGAACAGAGTCTTTTATGGTTGGGTGTAGAGCAGATCATGGGAGTTTGTATTCTTTTCAGAGTCAGGGCTTGAGGAGAGACTGAGGAGATAGAGACTGCCACACATCTTCCATAGGCTGGTCAGGGGTGAGACGAGGACTGGACCACAGGCTCAGAGTTCACATACTCTAGCACCTGAAAGTGGGTTAAGTTTCTTTATCACAGCGTGAGAGACCATACCCTGTCCAAGCCAACACTCTTGGAATCTCTGGAGGAAATTCTACATTCTAAATGATCCACTATAACTTTCAGTCATTTTTTCAGTCATTTTTTTTCCATAGTAAGTATAATGATGTAGAAACAAGAAATAATTATTAAAAGAATGAATATGACCATTATATTCATTCCTTACCTTCATTAATAGGTCTATTATATCATGCACTGTGATCAAATAATTATAAAAATACATTGGATATAAAAACACTAGCTACCACCTTTATGCATTAGTTTCATGATTTTCTCTTTTGTTTTTATTGCCATACATGTGCATACAATATATTAAAAACTTTCTCTGTGGTGTCCCTGCTCAACCAAAGTTTATGTAATGCCTTTGACTGTTTGCATAATTATTCATGCTTCATTAATTGAATATGCACTTATTGAGCATCTACTCTTTTCCAAATAGTCTGTGAGATAAAAAGAATGCAAAAGCAAATGCAATCTTGCTCCTGGATTTCGTCTCAAGGAGCTCAGAAAGTAGAAGGGAAAATGGACCATTAACAGCTAACTCTGTCATAAAATGATGCATGGTATAGTAGCAATAATGAACATGTTGGAAGGAGCAGTGATTTTATTTGGGTTACAAGAGAAGTCTTTACAGAGTGCATAATATGAACTGGCCCTTTAATCAGTAGGAATTCAAAAGATAGAAAAGAGCCAGAAGGACATTCCAGAAAAATGGATCACTAAGGAAAGACAGGACAGTGTATATATCCAGCAAGTTTTTATTGGATGGCGGAGTGTTGGTTGGGGGAATAGCATGAAGTATAGTCTAATTTTAAAATGGAATGCTAATGGTGTGCAGGAATAACGCTATGAGCGCTTAATTGAATTATTTTTCTTCCGTATCAACTAGGCATGCCCATGTTTACCATGAATTTTGAAATTAAGTTTCAATCAAGACCTTCTGCCTTAAAGGAAAAATTCTTCTGGATAGTATATCTTGATCATTATATTAAGATTTCCCTTGTTACAATTAATTTATAATTTCTAATAGATGGTATCTATATTCTGTGTAAAGATATGTAAAGACATTTCTTTTTTCAAGAAACTGGAATTAAGGCTTTGTGCCTAAAGGAAAGAAAATGTATCCTCCTAGTTCTTGTCTCCAATGCAACTATTATTTTCAATCAGCCTCTTTGTTCATACTCCTCTCTCCAATATCCTTTTCATTATTGTGGGTTTAATTTAGACTCTAAAAGTTAGATCATTATATATAGTACTAAATTTAATTCACACTAGTAAATATGAACATTTCTTTGAAAAGTATGTTTATCAAAGTGACATAGTACAGGTTTCATAAAATATAATTTTGAGTTTTCTGTAGTCTTCTGTAAAAAGCTTTCTTTGGAAACTGTGTTTCATTCTAGAAATAAAATGTAAATGTGCCGTTTTATTTATTCTACTTGATTTCACATTCTTGTCAACTTCTAAGCATTGCAGACAGAAATTGACCTACTCAGTCCTTATCTTCAATGCCCACTTGAGTTTACACCTAAATATAAATGTCTTCATAATGGTTGGTGTATAATGGGTAGTCTGAATATTTGCTTGGTAAATAATAGATTATGATGAAAAGAACAAATATCCCAAAGTAATCTAAGAAGATTGCTATACATTTCTCAAGTTCTTAAATCAAGTTCTTAGATCTGCTACAGTATCTGCAGTTGATAACTTTAACAGTGTCAATGGCAAGGGATGTACTACTACCTCTCTACTTCATGAAACAGCATTTCAACTGTTAGAAAAACTGTAGAAATGCTTTTTCATTCAGCAAAAATAAATCTCTGTCTCTCTCTCACACACAGACACACACAGACACACACACACAAGCAAAACAAAACAAAAACCCCAGATCATTTTTATGCATTACAATCCTTCATTGTTGGTCCCTGGGTAAGTCCCTTGCTTCCCCAAAAAGTAGTTTAAGAAAAAGTGTAATTCTTTCTGTGGGCACATATTTCCTGAATTTGACACCAAGTCCTAAAGTAGCCCTTTTAATGCCCGTCTGACTCTTACCTACAAATCTGAAAGACTGACTTTTGATGAGATCTTTGAAACAACCAATTTTTATACCAACCATTCCTGACGGCTACCTTGTTTCTAGTTTTATGAGATAATGACTTCTTTATATTTTGCACTAATTTTGTCAACTGATTCTCTTACTTTTCACCTGGATTATTCTAGCTAATATAACATCTATCAATTCTAATTTGTTTAGATCTTGAGTTTATACACAGAGTTATAAAATGTATACCAGTGTATTTCTGGACAAATCTTTAAACATTTTTTTTCCTGATGTAGAAGATTATGATAAATGTACCCATTCAGAATCCAGTGTCCATATGAAATACTAGCCTAAAAAACAGAGATAGACTTCAAACCCAAGTCTCTCTGCCTTTAACCTCTGTAGATGGCAAGTATAAACAATTCTTATCACTTCATCAGTTTGTTTAAAATGCAGGACCTCCACTAGACAAGGCCTTAATGTGCCTACTTTGAGTCATTTTATGTGGCTGAAAAAAAAGTCTGCATTTCTTTTAAAGGTATGGTATATGTTAGAGTTTCCTCTAATTTTCACTGGCCTTATCCTCAATTATATTTATTCAGTGTATTTTTGCATTATCTTGGAAGTTTAAATTTATAATTTACCTTTTGTTCTAATGGTCATTTTCTATACACATGTATATAGTTCTGTCTTCTTCAACTTCTGCAAACACTACAATTTTAATCCATCCATTTGATTTGCTTCCATTACTTCTAATGGAGTTATTCTATCCCTGTGAAAAAAAAGAGCAGGACATTTTTTTTGATGCTGCCTATGGCAATTAGTGATTTATTTCAAACATTGTTTATAAAAAAAGGCAAAACAGAACTCTCTAAGTTTCTAATATGATGGTTTATTTTAAAATATAAAATTGAGAACTATAGTGTTTCTAGGTTAGTTGATTGATCTTTTTTCCTTAAAGATTTTCTTCAAATGATTTTTTAATGTCTTTTCTGGGTTTTTTCTGAGCTCAAAGTTCAACTTCTTTCTCTTAAGTCATTACTTGATTGCTAAGCCCTATATTACTCAGGTGTCCTTTGTGCCTCATTTTAATCTTTGGAATGTTTTGAATTCTGGGGTTATTCCTGAAGATACCCCTCAACACAGTGGTGAAACTAGAAATCTCTAAGAAAAAGTGAAACAGAAGGGTGATTTGAGGAACCCAAAATCCTGCTCTCTCTATCAGTCCTGAACCCTCTTGTACCATTTGCAAACCTGCACATGGTGAGAATGACTGCTCTGTGGTTCTCCTTTGCAAATAAGTACAGCATTGCAACGTAAAAAGAGGCACATGTTGACACCCACCTGCTGGTTTGTACCAGGTGCCTATGTATTCACTTTATATTTTTGGAAGGAAGCTTAATTCCTCTGTGACGAAAACACTGCAAAATCGTAACCAGCTTATCAGCTTAATTTCTGTAAGACAACATATTTTCAACTCACAGTCCCTCAATATTTCTAGTAGAATAGTTGAACAAAAAAATAAAATTATATTTTGATGCAGACTTTTATTCACTTGTTTGGAATCTTATGTGTAACTCAGTTATCATCCTCCTGTTCTAGGATTAAGAAAATTCACTTTTGTTTAAAGTGTTAATCATTACTGGCAGTCTTTCTTACCAGGAGCCAAGTTCTTTTAGACCTTGGGGCAATAGCTGCTCCGCTGTTGTTGTTCTTTAGCTAGTCTCTCATCTTTCCTCAGCCACATTCCCTTAACCCCCATTGTCTTCAAAGAGGTGGCAAGAATAAAGAGAGGGAAAAGCTTGTGCAGCACTTACCTGAATTACAAGTACACAAAAACAATGGGCAACAAGAATACAAGAAAGGCAATTACCATTTATGATTGAATGATGCCCTATGAGAGTGCTTTCTAGTAATTAGGGTTTTTTCCTTAATATTCTTTAACAAAGTTTTCTCCATCTCTCCAGTATTTCCTCTATTGTTTTTATCTCTATCTACTCCACTTCATCCCAGCACAGAAGTATTATTTTTGAGTCTAGCATGCATACAGATAACTTATTCAATATGCTTGCCTTCAGACTAGTGTGCACCATTTATTAAAACCTGATTCCTAGCACCACTCTAGATTTGCTGAAACAAAATTACCAGTGGATAGGACAGTTCAACACACACACACACACACACACAATTTAACATGCCAGACACTATTGTAGTATTTGAAATATATAAAGGAACAGTCCAACATCCTTATCCAGTAGATCTTTGTTCTAGGGACAGAGACAGGAAACTGGTTGGAAATTCTATTTGGAGAACACTACTGGAAGTAAGAAGGCTGACCCAAAACAATTTATTATTAATTGCAGCTCTCAATTTTCAAAACTTGGATGGCTTAGAGGAAGTTACTCATACATACACTCAAAGTCTCAGTTCCTTATCAATACAATGCAACTTTAATTATACCATCCTAATTGCTTTACAAGTACTTGTGAAGATTAAGAAAAAAAAAATTGAATAGAACTTTAAAACTGTTAAGTACTATACTTTACCATGACCACATGAAAAAGAACAAGTTTGTCAAAAGAGAATTCGGATTTATGTTTAATAGTGTAAACAAATATTTTAGATGAAAGTTGTGGTAATGGAGGCAGGTATAGCTAGAAGCAGATTAACATGTGGGTTCTTGTTTTGAAGTTTCATGGAGCTCAGGATACCAGATAAAAAGAAGGCAAAAGCAATTTTTCAGAGGATCTTTAACATGGATATGGTTACATTTGCATACATTGTCAATCCCTTTTATGTTCAGATGAGCAACACTAGAAGCTGAACAGCAGGGAGTGATCTTCAATGATTACAATTTCAAGAAAAGAAATGGGAGTCATGATCTTGGTTAGCCTATATGTTTAATACTTTTTGCTTTTATATCTAAAATTAAATTTAGCACTTTTTATAAGGTCATGATAAGTTGTTGAACTTCCAGATGCTCAACTTTGTCTTTCATATACATATAAATGCTTTGTTTTTCAGGCAGTGTGAGTTTGTGTATCTGAGGGCATTTTGTTTGTTCACTTGCTTTTAGTTTTAGGTCTGTGGTTGAGCTCAGATATTATCTTTCTTCTGAGGCATTATTTTTTTTCTCTCCTTAGCTTTCTTTACCTTTTATTTTCTTAAGTATTAAATACCACTTTCGGACTTGCAAAGAACTTGGTTCAAGCTGGCTGTACCATTTTTAGCCTTGAGCAATTAACAACTTTATGTTGGTTTCCTCATCTATAAATTGGGTAAAGTAATAGTACTACCTACTAAGTTTAGCCTGAGAATTAAATGAGGGAATGGATGGGAACAATTAGCTGAAAATATGTCAAGTAAGTGATCAATAAATTAGTTCAATTACCTTTGTAAATATTGGTCTTTGCTTGGAGTTTTTAAGTAAAATCTGGCACACATTGAATTTTTTGAGGTTGAGTATAAAACTGATATTTATAATCATTGTGAGATGTCAGACATCCTGCTTTTTCATTCCCAATACTTAATAAAGTATTGGTTGCAAAGAAATGCATTCAATAATTATTTGCTGAAAGATCAGTAAATTGAAAATATATATGAAAATATTGACAAAATATTATCCTACGTCAACTTCGTGGATGATAAAGATATGGTAAATGGAAAATGAAATCTATTTGAGCAAGAATTATTTATACAACAAGTATACACCCTAGTGTTAGTTAAAAAGTGCTTTCCTCAGATAGAGTCCTATCACTATTATAACCATGATCCATACGTGTTGAATACCTAAAATGACTTGGGAGAGAAATTATGAGACTCTACTATATCATATTGCTGAGCTCATCTCTGAAGACTCCTTTCTACATTTCTTATAATGCCTCTTACAAATCTTTTCTACCCTACATAAGCCCTGATGACAGTCTAGCTCCATCTTATCTACTTATTTCCAAAAATTCTGTCTAAACTGTTGATGACATTCAACAGGACTGTCTCTGCATTCTTCCCTTGTCCTGATATATCTTTAGCTATACTCTTTTTGTTTCAGAAAATGAAATTGAGCATTTGTTTAAATCAAGATACATTGACTCTGCTCGTAATCTCACCCACTTCTCTTCTGGGATCTTGCTCTCCCAGTTCTCTATTATTTCTCTCTTTGCATTTTTAATATTCTCATTACCAATTTATTATTTTTGTAACCATAAAAATATGCCCACATCCCTATCTTTATTTTTTTATTTTTATTTTATTTTTTTGCGGTACGCGGGCCTCTCACTGTTGTGGCCTCTCCCGTTGCAGAGCACAGGCTTCTTACGGGCAGGCTCAGCGGCCATGGCTCACGGGCCTAGCCGCTCTGCGGCACGTGAGATCTTCCCGGACCGGGGCACGAGCCCGTGTCCCCTGCATCGACAGGTGGACTCTCAACCACATCCCTATCTTATACTGAAAAAAAAAAAAAAAAAAAGGGAAGAAAACCTCCCTCATACATTTTTATCTCTAAAGTTACTATATTATTTCTTTTTTTTCATGATTTAAAGAATTCTTAAAAGTGTTCTGCTATATCTGTTTCACTACTACCACTTAGCCTTTAACCCATTGTATAATGATTTGCCTTTCAGGTTCCTCTATCTTTCTCTCTCCCATTCTTCAAATTCAGATGTTCCTCAGTAATTTGTCTTTGGTCCATACCTGTTTTGTTATATGCTCCCTCTCATAGACTACAATAGCTTTAATTAACATCCCAATATTTATACTTCCTAAATCAAAGTCTGTAATAGTAACCTGTCATTCCTTTCCTTTCAATCCTGTTATCTTCCACGTCTTTAAATTCAAGTATCATAATGTAAAACTCTTCTACCTGGATATTCTTTTGGCATTTTAAACTGAAAATTAGTCATGCCATCTTTCTTCTCACAAAAATATTCTCCAGATTTAATTCCGTCTCCTTTCAAGCTTCAGGCATCAAATCCTCCTCTCATTTTCTTGCTTTAAAGCCATGAATAACCAAGTTTTAACACTTTTATCATCTATTAATTCTCATCCATTCCTAAGGTTATTTTTGTAGCTCAGGGTTTACATTGCTTGGGCTATTATTATACCCACGCTCCCCACTATATTTCTATTCATATTTTTGTATTTGAGTTCCAGAGAAGTTGCAAAGTTGCTGTGTGAACTTGTAGATAATCCAGCTAATTCAGTGTTCTATCTGAAAACCAATGAGAAAACACTAATTCTTAGGGACTTTTAAATAATATATATTATTATATAATATATATCATATAATATATATATATTATAATGTGTCTCAGGCAGTATATATTATATATATTTTAGCATACTGTATATGGCATACTTATGCATTTGATAAATGCTATTACTTGTTATTATCACAGAATAATTATCGAATAATTATCAGTCACATCTATAAATCTGCAATCTAATTTATACATAATTTATGGGTTTCATTTTCCCATAATACAATGTTAATTTTGTCATTCAATAATTGAAAGTATTGATGTGGTTTATATTGTTCTATAGAATAGTGTGAAACCTTATTAGTTTGAAATTCCAAGTCCTCTATAATTTGATTTTTCACAAATTACCAGCTTATCTCCTACTCTTAATTTTTTCCCTCAAATTTTATTCAAAATGAATTAGTGATAATTCTGTACTTTGTATTATGGTTTATCACTTCAAATGAAATGTTTTGCTCCAGACATTCCTTCCGTTTAGATATTCTACCAGTGTAACGAAGACCTGTTGAAATGTAAAAGAAGGCAAGGAAAGAAGGAAGGGAGGCAGGGAGGGTAGGATGGAGAGAGGGAGGAAGGAAGGAAGGAAAGGAGGGAAAGAAAGAAAGGAAGGAAGAAAGGAAGAAAGAAAGGAAGAAAGAAAGAAACTAGATGTAATCTATGTTGATTCTATATTGACTAAATTCCCATTAGAATTGATTTGTACAATTCCCATTACAATTGATTTGTACCTCTATTGTGTAAATTTTTCTGTTATGTTGCAGAGCACTTATTTAAGATATACTAAACATCAAAACATGAATTTTAAATTCTAATTACATTGTATTGGATAAAATATATTAATGAAACTCTTTAATAAAAGCATAAATAAATCATATTTGGCTGCTATTGAATTGTGTGAGTTCTTGTAGCTGTTTTCTTTTCTTACATTTTAGAGCCCCTGAGTGTATCTTAATTTTGTTTCTCCCACAAAGACCTGAGTTAAGGGCTTGGGTATAGGTAATTTAATCAGGAGTTATCCTCAAATCATCAGGGCAAGACAGGAGGAAAATTCCAAAAGTATATTATTGAGTTTGTTAAAACTTTGAGCAACTGAGTGGGGCTCAAGCCTGGTGGAGACCACCTAAAGAACCATGTAGAATGTTCCTCAGGATTTTCTCTCTGAAGATTGGAGAGCTTGGATACTTATCCATAAATTCCCACTCCAACTTCATTGCTCCTAGAATGTGAACTCCCCTGCACTTCTATGCAGTTTCTACCCACACAGGCCACCTGTGACTTTAGAAGAAAAAGTCTTGAAGGACCAAAGAAGAATGGCTGGCAGTGTGCACAAAACTGTCCACCATACCGGGGTTGAAATCAAAGGTAGGCTAAGGAGATGTAAAACAAGGAACCAAGCACATCTGCTGCAGGATGATGAGAACTGGGCCACTATTACCAGCTTTGGGGCATAGCACCTACCCCTGCGGTTTCCTTACTCTTTTCCCATATCTTTTAAATAGTATCCTTATTACACTTTTCTCAAATTACCCAATTTGAGTGTACTATTTGTTTCCTGCCAGGACCCTGCCAGATACTCCCTTTGTCAGTAGTGGTTGCCATAGGACATAGTGTTGCCAAATAGCCAGAAGTCAGTCTGCTTTTCCTCACTTTTGACCAGACTTCCCATGTTGTATCAAACAACATTCAGTACTCAAATCGACCTCCTAAACCCACTACTGAAAAAAGTGGGTTGATTATATTTCATTAAAGTATGTCTGTATTTGCCAGGTTTTATGTCTCTATAAGGGATAAATAATGTAGATGTGTTTAGTGGAGCACTAAGATAGAGTAAGCCCCTCTAGGAGGAGAAAGAAAAAAATAAATATTCTCTACAGAGCCCTCTGGCCAAGAAGAAATGGATAGACAATTTATCTCTGGCACTGTACAACTGAGGACATGAAACATAATAGTTTTAAGTATTTCCTGTAATAGCAAAATTTTATATAGTATGGTTTTTGGAGGTCTAACTTCAATTATAAAAGCATTTCTAAAGTTGTGTCATTATTAAACATAGCAAAGTACTCTACGTCTCTGTCAAGTTATCTGATCAAAGTGTCTTGAAGAAAGATCTTTTAAATAAAATGAACATGAGGATTCCTTTGTTATTGAATGAATTACAAAGGGCAGGACTACAAATTGTGTATGGTAGTTTGTGGCAAAGAAAATATAACATTATATTGAAAATAAATTCATTCTGTCACTGATATTTTTATTTGTCACTGTAGAAAAATGCTTTTCACTAAAAGAGTAATTTATTAGAGAGTAGATACTTGGTTTGGTTTTATAAGCATAATTTCTTTATATATTTTATAAATAAGAGCAGAACATATTTGCTCTTATGATTTATATTTTCTCAGTATGATTTTTTTCCCATAGAGATGGAGTGAGAGACCCATAGGTCATAATGGTAAATATTGTAAGGGTGGGGACACAATTAACAAAGCTGAGGAAATAAGTTACGTTGCACCATACTTTTTCTTCCTGTGTTATAAACAAGTATTTATTTTTCTTTTAAACAAGTTCTAGCACAAGTTATTGATATTAAAATTTTTCTTCATAATAGAATAAAATCTTAAGTTGTTTTTCCCCTTTTGGGAGGGCTAGTAGTATCCAATCAACTTTTAACGTACCAAATTACTCTCTCATTTATGCAAAAATGGAAATGTATTTTAATGGGTTATATCCAATTTTTTATTGAATTGTAGTTGATTTACAATATTGCGTTAGTTTCAGGTGTACAGCAAATTCAATTATACACGTATATGTGTTTCTTCAAAATTTTTTCCATTATAAGTTATTACAGCATATTGACTATAGTCCCCTGTGCTGTACAGTAAATACTTGTTGTTTATTTTATGTATAATGATGTGTATCTGTTAATCCTATTTATCCCTTTCACCCTGCTTTCTACTTTGGAAAACGTTCCTTTTTTTATGTCTGTGAGTCTGTTTCTGTTTTTTAAATAAGTTCATTTGCATCATTTTTTTAGATTTCACATATGTGATATCATATGATATTTGTCTTTTTCTGTCTGACTTACTGCACTCAGTATGATAATCTCTACGTCCATCCATCCAATTCTTTTTTACTTTTGTATTTTGCTTTAAATGATTTTACATATAAGCTCTTAGGTTTATTTCCATATCATAATATCTAAATGAGTACTAAAATCTGAAAGAAAATTAAGTGGTGAGACTAAATTCATAGAGGAGAGAAGATTCAGTGAGATTTAAGTAGCCAAAATTTTAGAAATATAATGAATAGGTTTACATTGTTCTAAGGTTGAAATCTGATGTTCTTTCATCCAGTGTCTCATTCCTTCACATACTCATTGATTCAAAAACATTTGAGAACTTATTTTGAGCCATGCACTCTACTAGTTGCTAAGGATGCAAAAATTGATCAGACCTTGTGAATCTGACCTCACGGACCTTGCAATTTAGTAAAGAAGACTGATTTTAATCAAATAATCATCTAACTCTTTAATTACACATTAATAATTTCTTTATAATAGTATAAGAAAACATGCTACAAGGAAGATTGAAATTCTCTGTGGGATCAATGAGCTGAGACCAGGTGGGCTAGTACTGTAGTTAACTAAGGAAAGGGAGTGGGAACAAAGTTGCTGAAATATTCTAATTTAAGGAAAAGATTTATGAAAATATTCTGATGTGCAAAGAATCATCATCACAATGTTGGGAGTGTAGAGATTGACAAAAAAAAGGTTCAAAATACCTGGAGTAGTAACCACGTGCTGATTCTTATAGAAGCTTTAGATTCTGATAAGAATTATATTCTTTATCTTAAGAAAAATTAGGATGACATATCCAAATTTGCATTTTCAAAGATTTATTTTAGGCACTATGTGCTGACCCATTTGGAGGAGTCAATAGAGGATGAATTTTTGTCCGTTATGGTGCAGTTTCTGGACCATGTGGAAGGCCACATCCAGATGGAAAATCAAGACAGAGGCTACAAGGATGGATTTGTGAGATACAGTGAGGAAGTAAAATCAAAGGGACCTAGTGATTAATTATATAAAGAAGAAATCAAATGTGATTCCTGCGTTTTCATCCTGGGGAAAATAAACCCATCCTGCCTCTATATATTAAGTCAGAGAACATTAGGAGATGATTCAGTTCTTGGAAGGGGATAAATTATATGTTTAATTTAGGACATACTGAATTTGAAGAAATTTTAACAAGCGTAAAGAGATGTTTAATAGCAGTTGGTTATATTGGTCCTTAGTTTAAAAGTCTGGGCTAAGTCCATACACTGAAAAGATATCCATGGAAATATTACCACTGTGGAAAATTTTTTCTATGGAGAGAGTCTGGAAAGGAAGGACAAGGAGGTTTTTCACTGTTTCTTGAGCTATGTCAACATTTAACTGCTGATAGAGGTGAATGAGTCTTTAAAGAACCAGAAACTAGAGAGGAATTTTAAAAAGACATGATTTAGCAGAATCGAAGGAAAGTGTTTCAGAAAGGAATACGTGATTGGCTCTGACAAACATTGAATGAAGCACAAGATGACAATATTTAAAAACACCATTGAATTTAAAAACACAGAGGCCATTGATGACATTGGCAAGAAGCGTTTCCATTGGGTCTAATAGGTTACCAACTACATTGGAGCTGAAGAAATGAAATCACTAATTACCAAGAAATCTTTTAATATTTGGATCTATAGAGAAAAGGTGTACTTGGATGGCTAAATTACATTTGACAACAGTACCTTGCAAAACAACTCTTATCATTAAAAAGGACTTCTGTAATTTAAAAATTCAGTTATAGCCACAATCCCTAATTTTAAATATTTTTTGGGAAAAAATATTGTATTCCCAAAATATGTGACTGAGTTATTATATGACTGTATATAATTTTTGACCTCACAGCTTTTTCAACCATAAGCACAGCTTATAACTATAAATAATAATGCAAGGAATCAAATAGTTAACAGATATCAAGCTATTTTTTAGATAAAAGAGGAACTGGTACAATACAAAGTAACTTTCATAAAAATCAAGATGTCCAAGGAAGACAGGGGTTTTTCAAATCTAGCTTCAGAAATATACTTTGTGCCAAGGGAGAAATAGTTTTGAAGAGGCAATTTGTAATTGGCTTTTCCTGTTGTCAGTAATGGGCCAAAATACTTAGTGTTGTTTGGAAGTTCTAGAAGTGTTCAACATTGATTTCTCACCTTAGTTTTGAGTGCCACATCTGTTTTAGTGTGTTTTTCATACACAGTG
The DNA here is from genome assembly GCF_000442215.2 of Lipotes vexillifer. Classification (NCBI taxonomy): domain Eukaryota; kingdom Metazoa; phylum Chordata; class Mammalia; order Artiodactyla; family Lipotidae; genus Lipotes; species Lipotes vexillifer. Next base: position 2,389,381 of record NW_006777228.1, read on the forward strand.
GTTAAGACTCTAATCATGCCACTTCTTTGAGTTAATCTCTAATATGATTCTTCATTCCACACTAGTATCATTTTCTTGATCTCTATCATTCTTCATTTTATTTCAGATTATGTTCTTTCCTCCCTTCCCATCCTCCCTCCTTGAGGTCATAATCTGTCTTTACTAATATAGCTCTAATTCTTCCTTATTATTTTCAAAGTATTATGTTTGTTTTGTTTTAATTGAAAAATTGAAAGAAAAGGAAGAATAATTCTTAAGCTTTAAGGAGTTTTTCAGTTTTAAACCATGCATTATTTAAACTATTTAAAATTTTAAGATAAACTTGAAGTCTCTCTATATAAATCTCTATAATGATTTAGAGTACCAAAATCATTACAATTAGAAGAGATATTAGTTTTCTGTATATCAGGAAAAATAATTCATAGCTCTGCTTATTAACTAATCTGCACATTTAAGTATATTTACCTTTAGAAATGTCTCCCATATTTGAATTTCATAATTTCTCAAGCAGTTTTGTTCTAAGATTATATACTATCTCAAGTTGAGAAATAGAAGCATTGATTATCTACACAATATCTCTTCAGGTCTGAGATCTTATTTTCACATTTTCTAACAATGTCTTCTCTACTTTTCATACTCCTAATAAATTGAAATTTTTTTCATTAAGCCTGCTCTTGCATCTTTTTCTATAACTTAAATTACTCATATGTTAGTTCCCTAAAATGTACGTGTACACATGTGTGTGTGTGGCAAGAAAATCTATTGAGATATTTGATTGTGTTGTCTTCTGTTGTATTCCCTCCTTCTCCTAATTTGCTCTTTCAAAAATTGTGTAGGCATTTTGCATGTTGTTGATTCAAGGGAAGAATATCCTTTAGTGTTGAAGGTATTAACCTTCCATTCCTTGCTTTTGTTTCCTTTGAAGGCTGAGTATTTTGTATGGATTTTGCTCTAGAAGAGAGAACTAAGTAAGCTCTTTGAGGGACAGCCTAAAAGAAAGGAAGATCCCTGAAGCCTAGAGAGGAGACGCAGGTCTGATACTTTGAGATGGATGGTGATATAGGCTTCACTCTTTTGCTACGTTCCAAAGAGTTAAAGGAATTTAGGGCCAGTGTCATCAGGTGGCTACAGAATATCTAGGGAGCTTATAACGTAGGCACTGGTTTTCCAGGCTTGGTAAAGTTACCCATGCCTTTATATGGCAAAGAACCAAGTCACTAGACCTCAAGGGGCCATCTGCAACTTGAACAGTGGGCAACTCAGTGAGAACCACTGAGAACCCACCTCTGGGACCTCACTGAATGTATTGGAAACCTCAGTATTGACAGAGTGAACTTTTCATCAGCCAAGTGAAATGGAGGACAGGGAGTCACATTTAATTACAGTTAATTTTTGAAAAGTTAAGTGTTAACTACTGCACTTATAATATTTTAAAGAAAGTAATAGATGGATTGACAATATAATATTGATCAGATAATTATGAGTCCTCTTCCTCTCATTTGCCATGCATCAGCAAGATTCCCCTCCTTCTGTTCTGATTTTCACTAAGATTGTTTCTGCATTAAGCCTGTGTACTTACTGTCTCCTCAACCTGAATGGCATAGCAGACTCCTTGCTATTCAAGCCTGACTCAGTTAACATACCACCTCCTCAGTGAGTCTGTCACTGAAAGCGAAATTTATATTATGCTTCCTATGAAGAGTCACTCTTTGTTAGCTTTGTAGCACTTACTCAAAATGAAATTATCTTGTTAATTTATTATTGTTTAAATTGCCCAGTAGAAGGTAATTCCCATGAGCACAGTGGCTTTGGCTGTCTTTCCTACTTATCTAAGCCAATCACATAATTAGGGTTCCGTGAATAATTCTTCAATGAATGAATACTAGCTTCTACTCTGTCTGCATCCTGGAAGACTTCATGAGTGTATTCATTTATTATTTCATTTTTTATGATTTTTAACTTCTGATTACACACTTTTTTAGATTCCATAGTGCATGATGCACTTCCATAATCTCTGAATGGTCTATTCCTAAACTTATCACCATTATAAAGTTTTAAACAAGCAGAAAGTCTTCTCAATTTTTTTTCTCATGTTGTATAAAATATATCAGGATACTTACCACCTTATATTTTTATTGTTGTTTATGCAGACTTAGTGAAGCACTGAGTAAGACACACAAGAACAAAAGATTTATTAAGACTTTAAAAGAAACATCATTTTGTTCAGTTTACCAAGGTAGGCTGTTATTTAAAAGAGTTAATGAACTAGAGGTATGTAATTCTGAGAAACAGATACAATTAAGCAAAGTATTGATTTACCCATTAGAAGACAATTAATCATTTTTGCTATAAACAAAATGGGAAACTTTTGTTGTTAATAAAGAATCTCATTTCTCACTACAATTTTAGATTGCAAGGCTAAACTAGATTTTTCCATGTTTCATAATACTGTAGATATTTCTCCTAGTCTTGGAACAAGTGCTACATAGATAACAAGGATCTCTGTAAATAACACAAAGAATAGTGCAACCTAAAATAACTATTAATATGAAAATAGAAATTGTATATCACAAGGAATCAACTTTGATAATAATTATTATTAATTTTGCTTATGGTCCCAATAAGTGAAAGAGAACATGGCTTCTGTGTATTTTCCTTAACTTCACAACTGTTGAGGGTAAAAGAGGATCTCACAGTCTCAAATTTTATTGGTAGATGGGTTTTAATAAAACCCCCACCCCTTCTTCTTAGGGTAGAAAAGGCAGAAAAAGGATCTAGTCCTGTTAATTCTCTGCTATTCCTTCAAGTATTAGAAACTTCAAACATTTTTGACTGTACCCAGATGTAATCATGAATTTTCCATTGCCATCCAGCACACACATAGGTGTGTGTGCACACACACACATATTTGTATGTGCAATTAAAGCAAAATTTAAAAAAAAAAACAATATTTTCCTTTACAACATCAGGCATTTAAAAAAATTTTTCATTGGAGTATAGTTGATGTATAATGTGTGTTAATTTCAGGTGTACAGCAAAGTGAATCAGTTATACATATACATATATCCACTCTTTTTAAGACTATTTTCCCATATAAGCCATTACAAGGTATTGAGTAGAGTTCCCTCTGCTATACATGCGGCGTGTTTTGTTAAATTCTATTCCATATGAAAAAATGCTAGGTGAATGACTTGAAGTTTGAAAACTGTTGTCTTAGATTGAAGGAAGGCTTTGTTGTTTTCATGGCCCTATATGGATTTACATAGCACTGGGTTGTATAGAGTTCTCTTGGCATTGGGAGGCCTTTGTTATTTTTCTTTCAGAGGGAGAGGCTTGTGTGGAGGAGCCAAGGTTGACATTCTTCGCAGATACCCTTTCTGCTATTAGTATGAATCATGAGAGGATTTTAACCAAAAATCAAGGTCAAGGCATAAGTAAGCATAGTAACTGGTGATATTTAGTAATTTCAGTGTTCATTAATTCCAACTAACCTTGTACACTTTTTCAGAAATTACTTGACTGATCACAAGCACAATGGCAAGATGATTGGTGGTTCCTTAGTTTCAGTCACCGGGGAGGGTTAATTGGAGGCCTAATGCCTGTCTCCACTGGCTTACTAGTTATTAGGGATATTATGCTATAAGTCAGATATCAGATGGCATTTTACAGTGACAGGTTTGGGATAATTACTGTCATACTGCATTACTGCAGCTAGGAGGACTGACTCAGTAATTTAATCATGTCATTTCATAAAGATCAAGATAGATCTTCCTTGAGGCTATAGTGGGAGAACAGAGAAATACAGAGGATTGCACAAACATCCAGATGACCTATAACTGTATCAGGTCATTAACATACAGTCAAAGGGAAGAGAGAACCAGTATATTCTTGTGGCTCTCCACAGGAAACTATCCAGTTGATCTGAAGGTCCTGCCCACAAATTCTACCTCATGGTAGTTCTAATACTAAGCCTATTACTGACTTGTGCCCATAGAGCTAAATATCAAAAGACTGTGAACATTGTTTCTAAGAGATTTATCTATAGCACAATTCAGAATGTATCAGCAGAATATCCATGCTTAAATTATCTGATTCCTCAAGTAGAATATTCACCTAAGTATTCCAGATTTACAAACTTAGTCTTTAAGAAATTTACAGTTATTTAAAATCAGCAGACTTTTAGACTTTCAAATCTATGGCCAATATTCCTTCAGGTAATACAATGTTTTGCTAATATTAAGAAATTTTGGAAAGTAGTTATAACTTTAAATATCACCATTTTTGAAAATGGGGAATGCTTACTTTAGAATCAGTAAAAGTATTCTAAAATGTCTTTTAATTTTTTTTTTTTAATAATGAAACACAGTCTAATCTCATGAATAAAATCCGGGTTCATGTATGACATATAGTTTTATCTCTTTAGTCCCATGCCATTTACTTTTTGAAGAAAGAAGCCCAGTTGTCTTTTAGAACATCCCATGTTTTAAATCTCTGTAATTGCTTTCTTGTAGGATTTTTCAAATTGTTCCTTCAGAACAAGGGCCAGTAAACTATGACCTGTGTGTCAAATCCATGCTGTGACTCACTTTTATACTGCATTCTAGCTAAGGATGAGCTTTAATAAAGGTTACTGTTAAAACTGACTGAAGAAACAAACAAATAAGAAAAAGAATATGCAATAGAGGTAATATATGGCCCAAAAGCCTAGAATAGTTACTATGTACCCTTTAGGCAAGAATGTTGCTGACCAACCCCTGCTTATATAACTATGTAAAACATTATGACAAGATTAGTTTATTAGTTAGATGGGAACTGCCCATTATATTACCTCAGAAACCAAAGTTGTCCCACTATGAAATATGCTATTTCTGAGAATTTGGTTAATTTATCTTCTTGAATTAAGAAGCCTTTTGATGGTTGATTTGGATGGCTTAAAATAATATCTAGGGAAATTTAACTATATTTTCCCCAATAAACTCCTTATGGTAAAAATAGAGATTCTTAATCTTTATCTGCTTTTTCTTTTCAAAAATCCTTTGCAGAATCTTTTACTGGAAAGTGTTAGGATTTGACTTCATTGAGGTGTATGAACAGTTTTAAGACATTAGACATGTCACTTAAAGTCTATAAATTCAGTAGGTAGAGCATTGAGTTAAAATAGGTGTTGCTAAATAAGCAATTCTGGATGAGGAGAATTATAAAATACAAAAAGAGCAAAGAAGTTTCACTGTAGTTTCCAATTTTTTCTTTTTTTTCCTCCGTGACTAGTCAAGCTAGATTTTAAAGTTGTGGTAGAAATCTTACTCTTTGTTTCTGATTCAATTGGAATCTCTTTCCTTGTTGAGTTATCACATATGACACAGCTTTAGAAATGATGTTATGATATTTAGCAGGAAAGATAATTAAATCAGTATTAATGACACAGGGTGTTTAAAAAGGAATGAAATAAGTAAAGAATTGAAGATAAAGAAAAAAAAGAAAAGAGAAAAAAATTGGGAGTCAGAGTAGAGAATTAAAATGCAGTTGGAGTAGCTGGGCAACTGGGAAAGAATAAATCCATGAGCTAATTAGACATAAGGCCCTCTGGGAATGGTTTGACTCTAGGAATCAATCAATAAGAGATGCGTATTCAAGTATATACTAAATGGATCTCAGACTCAATTCCTTAATAAACACAAATTTGAGGATCCCAAAATTACTAGAATTTTTATCTTCTGCTAAAATAATTCAAATTTATCTTACTCTGATTTTGAAAATGTGATAATCTACTATGGGAGAGAATTTCTCTAAAAACATGATTCCCTTGAATCAGAGAGTGGTGGTCTTATAGTAATGGGCAATTTGGGATAGTGTGGGATAGAAATACAGTTCTAACAAGAAGCTCCACTCATTATTATTGATGAACCAGAAAAGTGGCTTCCACACTATCTTCTTCATTGACCTGTTATCAGTTCTGAAAATTCCAGTATTTCTATGATTCAAAGGTTATATAGTGTGGAAATACCAATATGTTCATTGTGAAGGTCAACAAATTTAAACTTCATCACCCATCCTGACATAAAAATACTGCCTCATTTTGCTATAAGAGCCTGGATGATGCTTATACTCTAACTTCAAAATTGATGTCCCTAGTACACAGGGATAATGAAAATTAAGACTGACATCATTTAGCTAGAGTATTAGAAGGTTATCATGGGCCCCATGGCGCTTCCTAAACTGTGGGATTTGTGCGATATACCAGGTCAAAAATCTCTAAAATCTTCACAAAGATTTTATCCTTTAAAAAATTAAGATAATTACTAAACCTCTTTCCCAAGGTATTCTATAACAGTATAGCCTACAGAACTCTAACCATCTACACCGTTATGTCTTCAGATGTGGGTCATTAAAAGCCTACCCAACCTTAATTTTTGCTTAGTTCATAGAAAAAAAATATGAGCTTGAATATAATTCATACAATTACTCTTTTATTTCTAAATGATTAATTTATATTGCAACACACTGAAATACCAGTCATCACATATAATCCATAGAAATTAAACCCAAGAAATGAAATGAGAAAGACAATATAAGAGGGTCAAACACCAAAGCTTATATAATAGTTATAGCTTACATTTTTTCCTTCTTAAAAAATATGTACCAAATAAATGATTATTATAAATGTACTTAGAGTACATTAGAGTTCTTAGAGTACAAGTACATTTGGCTATCCCCCCAAAGAAAATTTTATGTATGCTTATAGGTTTGTGCGAAATACCATTTGTAATAATACTTGGGCTCACGTAAATTCTATTTTTCACAATCTTAAAATAAGGAGATGAATAAATTTGTAAGAGCTCATAGGGATCTTCACTAATTTTAAAGTATTCATAAACTATGAAGAATATTTATACTTTATATTTTCTATATAATTTTTCTAATGTTTTTATTTTATAGAAAAAAGTCAGTCTTTTTTTAAGGCTTCTTTGTGTCTACTGCTTTGTAGATGCCAGAATGCTATTTTTGACAACTGAAGTTAAGGCCCCAAATTCACAGTTTAAAGACATGTACTTTTATAGGTTTGCCTTTTAAAAAATGAAATTCATTGTGCATATTTCCATGTGATTGAAAATGACAAAGGATCAGGTGAAGCCACATTGGGTAATAAAATATTCTTATGAATAAAGGGAAAACAGGTTTTTTTTAAAGCTGCATATTTTTATATTTTGAAAAAACTCAACATCAGAGGATTCTTTTTTTTTTAAACATCTTTATTGGCGTATAATTGCTTTACAATAGTGTGTTAGTTTCTGCTTTATAACAAAGTGAATCAGCTGTAAGTATACATATATCCCCATATCTCCTCCCTCTTGCGTCTTTCTCCCACCCTCCCTATCCCACCCCTCTAGGTTGTCACAAAGTACCAAATTCAAATTTCTTTGAAATTTGGTATATTTTTGACATTTATGTTTATAACTTTGCTCCTTTCAAGTGAATGTGAATTTAATAACAGCAAAATTATATAGAAGAGGCCAGTTAGATTTCAGATGGAAGTGTTTGAAAAAATGTTATTTTCAGAATACCTATAAATAAGAAATATTTTTAAGTTATTGCTATAAGTTCTGATTAATTTTGTTGACTGAGGGATGGTTGATATTTTCATGACATTAAAGTAAAATTTATCTTATTCATTTACAAAATTCAATATATTTTTTTATGTAGATTCTCTCATTTTTGTGTTACTGATCTCTCTCTACTTGACCATTCCTAGCTGCTTTCAAGCATGTTCTTATACTCACATTTTAAAGGCTCCAGCCTCTCTTCTCTTTTTACCTTCATGGCACAACTCCTCAAATGTGTTTTGTGTATTGCCTATCACCACTGGTTCATTCTTCAGCAACTCAAATCTGGTGTGAGTGCCATTTTCCCAGTTATGTCCATATTGTCAAATACATGAGACACTCCTCTGACTCCTTACTGGAACTCTCAACAGAATTTGACGGAATTGGTCACACTTTACTTCTTTAAACACTGTCTTATAATGGTTTCCATAGCACCAGGTATTCCTGGTTTTCTTTCTGTGTTGCTGATTAAAATTAGTCTTCTACACTACCTTAATTATTACAATTCATCAAGGTTTTTTCCTAGACTCTCTTATCTGTTCCTTTGAATTCTTATTATTCTAGTGTTCTTTTGTTCCCTTTGAGACATAGACATTCGTACAAGCATATCTAGCTATGTCTTTATCAATTGATTGATCAACTATTTCATTTCCAGTTCTCAAAGGTAAATTCCTCCCCATTGTTAAACTTGCTCCTTTATGTGGTTACAATATCTTCTGTATGTGCAGTGGAAACCATTTTCCATGATGGTCTTCTGGTTCTTAGACTGTGGACAGATGACCTTTGAAAGTAATTTTGATTTGCCTTAGAAAGTCACAGCAGGAA
>NW_006777228.1:2397816-2432651 GCF_000442215.2 Lipotes vexillifer
TCCCTAGATTTATACTTTATTTCCAGGAGTGAAAGAGGCATGGAATTCCTCTGCAGAGAGGAATCACTCTATTTTTACATGATTCCTTCATACTTTCCTATGCTAGTAGGCAGAATGTATCAAGACTCTACTTCACAGGAGACAAAGATAAGCAGCCATTCATGACATCTGCCTTATTGTAGATCATTCAGTTCCAACTCTCATGTAAGGTTGTTAAAAGACAGCAGTTTTATTTTCAGCTCTACTGCTAAACAAGTCATGTAATTTTAGGCAAACTTCCTCAACTATCTGATCTAACACCTGTCATTTGTCCCTAATAGATATATTGAGAAGGTCAACATACATATTACAGCTACTTTTTTTAAAATGAAAAAATGCCTGAGACATGTAAAACATTAGTATCATTGTGATGAAAAAGCACAGGACAGGAAACCAGAAAACCCGTCTTCTAATCAATCATCTTTTAATTAGGTCTGTGACCCTGTGTATATGAAATTAGTAATTGTTTGCAAGGCCAAGATAATCTTCAATTTCAATTTTTAAATCAGTTTACTTTCTATTGACCCATTAAACTAAAAATATTTGCTTATATATAGTAGTTAGTAGGCCTGCCTTTTTTCTTTTTGCAATGACTTTCGATTCTAAGACTGTGAAAAGAACTTTCCCTGGTATAATTATATCTATCTAGTCAATGAGTGGAATAATGTATTATATGAATCCAGTTATCATTGTTAAATTAAGTTAATGTTCTTGAAGACAAATTACACCCATTTGTTGATAATGGTTTTTTGTGCAACGAATTAGCACTTTTAGAAAGAGAATGGCTGATATTACTGATTAAACAACATATTCACAAATAATCATCCATGTTGAGCATGCATTCAGTACAGTGTCTTTCCAAATCATGTTCAGTAGCATTTAAAATGCAAAATAAATGAAAATAAATTGGGACTTCAAAGCAAGAAATAGAAACTTACAAAGAGTATTGTGAAGCTTTCTTATTTCACAAATGATTATTGCTAGGAATTGGAGTTTGTTTTTCTTTTAAAATTTTATTCAGGAAGCTTTGAATTGCCATAATAATTTAGAGCAGGCAACTGGAACCACCTAATGTTCTTTCTTAAATTACCACACATACACACACAAATTAAACAATACTGCTATCCCTAGGGTTTTTTTTTTCCTTTCTATTTAATATTCAGATCTAAACATTTGTCATTCACTTGACTGGAGACCAATCCAGTGTAACACTAAAAAGATGAAGAGAGTTTTAAATATTGCAAGGAACCTTGAACAATTTGACTAAAATGGTAACAGATTGGAACATAAACATCATGTTATCATCTCAAAATTTCTAATTAGTAATGATGGTTTGTGTAAATATGTACTATGTGTTACCTAATTTTTTAAGATATCTTTTCACAAACAATACTGATTAAAAAAAATCAAAAGAAGGAAGAAAGACGCTTATAAAACAGACTAAATGGAAAAGTCATAAAAGGAACTAATGAATTAAATTCATGAGTTTATGACTAATTACAATAAATGCTACTTTTATGATGCTTTGAAAAGACTTTCATAAACCTGACGGCACAAATTGTAAACAATAGAATAGGCAATGATATTTTATGCAAATCCTAAAAGCAATCTGCTTTAGCCATGTAATATCAGAAAATATATATTTAAAACAAATATATGTACATATATTGCCTTCTTTAAACATTGTACATAGGTCCTTGCTATCATAACATGAAAATAAACAAATGAGAGGGGAAAAAGACTTGATAAGCTACATATCAATAGTATAATGGTTAAGAGCATGGGAATTTGAGTAAGAAAATTTAATACTTTCCTTTGTCATTCATTAGTTGTATGACATTATGCAAATCACTTAATCTCCCTGTATCACCTCAATCCAATTATTAAATAAGATCCATAATAATAAGTACTTGATAAGGTGACCAAGTGTTCCATTATGTCCTACTTAGAAGTTTCCTGGAATGTAGGGTGTTCAGGGCTAAGACCAGGACAGTCTGTGGAAAGTGAGAAATTTAGTCACCGTAACTAAGGAATAAATAATTTAAAGCACCTTAAGTTCTTCAAATATTTTTTTGGCACAATGAGTAGTTCTTATTACTACAAACAAAGATGTAAACATTTGAGTTCTTATATTTTCATTCATTCATCAATCTAGTCATTGATTATTTATTAAAATATATCATATCTTATATCCAAATGTAACAAATTTTAGATTGTCAAACTTGGATTTCTATTCAATTCTGTTTTCTTATTATCTCCTGTCAAAATCTCTTTGAGATCTTCTACTTGTTTTTCTGGTTCACTATAATGTATCTAGGTGGGGAAGTATTTATATTTATTTTGTGAAAAAGATGAATAATGGAGGATTCTTAGTTGAAGGAAACATATATTAACAAGTACATACAGTAAATGGTTTATGCTGTTATGCATATTGCAGAGGAGTGAGCTACATGGAAAAAGGGAATTGTCAGTTATGTCTGTGTACATTGTCATGAGGGTAAGCAAGTGTTTAAGGAGAAAACAAAAATCTTCATATGAAATTAAAACTTGAAACACTTGAATGATGTGTAGCCTTTAGCCAGTTGAATTGGATGGAGAAGTCCTTAGGAAGAGAAAACATCTTGAACAAGCCGTGATCTTCCACAAGATTCCAGCTTCTTAGTTATCTCCATTCCAAATCTCTTGAACAAAGAAACAAACAAATGCTATTTTAGAAGCTTAGCTTCCATTACACTTTTATTGCATAGACCTGACCTGAGTATGTGTTTGCAGGGAGGGTTTTGATGTCCAAATGTTTAAATTGAGTTTTCTAGTTACCCAGAATTCATAAGATCAAAGACGATTTGGTTCCTATTCTCCAAAACCAGCTTTTGTCATCCAAGAGATGAAAGCAAAGAAGAATGCAGTAGATTCAAGCACAGAATTGACAAAGGGATACAAAATGTAATTAATTTCACTAAAGCTTATGGGCCATTTCCCATATGGGCCAAGATTGTTGACCGATTGAATATTAATTATTTGATATTTTTGGTTACCTGAAAACAGTAATAAAAAACCAGAGTATTGAGTCTATGCCAAAATACATTCCAAAACACATTTAAATGATATGAGGTTAGAAGTAAGAACATACTACATTTCCATGTTCTTTTCACAATTGTGCATGTAGCTAGCTCCATGTTTAACTTGTTGCTTGCAGGTTCAAATAACTTAATCTCTCATAGTCTTAATTTCTGATCTAAATTGGGAATACCAAAGATGCTTTATGTTATTGTGAGACTCAGAATGATAACATATGTGAAGTCATTTTCTTGGACTAGATCAATAGTTTTCCATTGAAAACTTTTAAAATTTGCTAGAAGTGACTAAAAGGAATGGAAGGGATAGACTTCAGATTTCTTCCACTCCCTATCATTTTCCACCAGAACAGTTGATTCTTACTTTAATTTTTAAAGAGTTTTTGGCAAGTATTAATTTTAAAAAAGAAAATTTCAAAATCTATGATCCATATCTCTGTATTAAATACTAATTAATTAATTAATTGTTGAATTAGCATGGCTATAACTTCTCTTCTCCAAAGAAACATAATAAATCTAAAATAATGCAAATGGCTGTTAGACAAATTTACTAAGAAGCACCATATGCTGTGAAAAATATATCCAGTTTGCCCCGCTGGAAATCATTTAGAATTGGATTTCAGGGGAGTTGTACCATATTGTATGGAACCTTTTTCCCAATTCAGAAAATAATAAAAACAACTGTGAACTTTACTATGGGTTTTTTTCCTTAAACACACACACACACACACACACACACACACACACACACACACACTTTAAAGAAATATAGCTGTAAAACAAAATGTCTCAACATTCCTTCTGGCCAATTTTTATAAACATTAAAGTTCTGTAAACAGTAGATTCACGTTATCAATTATTGAGTAGCTCATTATTGAGTTGAAAACATGTTTTTCACAATATCTATTTAGTTCTTAGACTTCTTACAAAAACAGTGCAAATGCTTATCTAGCCTTTGCTAAGCTCCCATGCTTGGTCCACCCTAAGTCCAATGGGTCGAAGTGCTGCTTCTGATTAAATCCGCCTTGCTGTCTTGTAAGCTGTTTCATGTCAGTAGTTAGGTTGCTTGATGTTCACTATCTAACAAGAATAGACATATGTCCTAGTGTATTTGACTTTTTAAAAATTGTTTCCCCATGAAAATCTAATTTTGAATGAATTATCTCTTCATTGTGGTAGAGGAGAAGTTAAAATGTGAATGGAAGTTTTGTTTTCAGAAGAAGATAGATTGCCCCATTTTAAAAAATTATGTAAATTTGAAACCTCAGACCCATATCATTCAAATTAAATTTTATAACTGAACTGTATTGAAATGCATTTTTCTTTAATCTGTTTGTATTTTCCAACTGCAATACATTCTAGCTTACTTATGTATTTTTAGAGAGTCTACCTTTTAGTTATTTTGGGTGTTTTGTTTAATCTTTTCCTTCAACTGCATTAATAACTTCCTCTCTGCAATATTTGTTAGTGAGTGTGAAACAAAATCTCATAACAATGAAATTGATATGTATTATATAATCTCAATGATTTGAAAGTTGTCTGTTTTCCCTAAATTATGGTAGTTTAAATGCTGGTTAGGTCAGCATTAATTTATAAAGGGAAATCTGATATATTTTAATTTCTCATAATCAAAAGGAAAACAAAATAAACCTTTACTCATATAATCTCTTTCTGTATTTACTTGGCTAATTCTTGTTTGTTGTCTTTCTTTCTTACCAATCAGTGAAATCCTTCATTACAGCTTTCTCAGCAAATAGTACATTATTTCACAAATAGTAAGTACTCAGTGAATATTTTTGAATATTGGAAAGGAGGAAAGGAAGATGCGAAGGTTGGAAGGCCAGTCTTGAGATTTTATAGGTCTATGAAACATGCCAGTGAAGGATCAAAATACTTTTTTTGTAACTACACTGATAATGTAATTAACTGAATTAGGGGCTTTGGGTTTTATTTATCTTCAGTTCCAATTTAGCATTCTAGTACAGAATAGCATTCTAGTACTACATTAGTTTATTTTTTTAATTGACTAATGTTTGATCCAATTTAGACAGTATTTCAAGGCTGAGATTCTTGTATATAAAGAACATTAAATAGACCCTTTAAAATGCATTGTTAATAACCTTGTTGTGGCAATCATTTTGCATTAAATATGCATATCAAATCATCTTCTTGTACACATTAAGCTTATATAATGTTATATGTTAGTTATACATCGATAAAGTTAAAAGAATTTTTAATGCATTAGTAAAGTTTTGGGGTTTTTTTCATTGAATATATATAATGAAATTGGTTGATATTAAGATGAGGACAGCTCCATTTCTCAAATTTTTTCAAATATTAAGCCTTCAGTACCCTTAGTGTTTCTTTTCACACGTATGGTTGCAAATAACGTAAGACCCAACACATAGGTTAAAAAAAAGAAGTACATTGATTCAGACAATTGTAAAGGTCCAGAATTTGGGTAGATTTCAGAGACTGCTCGATTAAGGATCTGACTCAAAATCTCTGAGTTTTTCTTGGTTATACCTTTTCTGGGAGCTCAGTTTGACTTCAGGCTGCCTTCCTTCATGTAGAAAAATGGCAGTGTTAGCTTCAGGAGTCACATCTGCACACCGAAGGTTCAACTGGAGAATCAAGAAAGACTATATATGTTCCTGACTTTTCAGCAAAAGTTCAAAATACACTCTAAATAGACTGAGATCACATGACCATTGTGACAGGAGAACAGCATGTACTGATTAGCTGAGCATCATTTGTTCATTTTTCTAGAACTGGATGTGGTACGTACCTCTCCCAATACTCATGATACCAAAGAGAAATCAGGGTCCTGGGGAAAAGTCAAATTGGAATTGATAGTGAGGACACAGAAAATGTGGACAACATGCTCATAACTTGTTTCCTCTTATGTTTTGAATATTTCCATATGGTAAATCCTTCCATATTTTCAATGCTTCCATACATTGAATCTTTTTATAATCTTAAAAGCTTCAAAGCCACACATAAATGTGTGATAAGTACAATGGTGAAAATAATGTTTCAAAAAGAATGAAAAATATGAATTATTATATAGGCAAAATGAAGATAGCTGTGTAAACCTACCCAGGTCATTCTTATGTAGATTCAGAAAACTGAGGAGTGATAAGATCTCTTTGCAGAAAACAAAACAAAAATACTATCATGACTAATTTTCAAACAGGTTCTACATTTCTAGGATGCGGTGGTAAAATTTTTTGAGTATTTTCAATTAGTTGCTTACTCCTTTTACATGCATACATATGTGTATATTGAATGAACCATACATATGTATATTATATAACATATATACCTAATATATATTATGTAAACACACACACATACATATGTGTCCCCCTTGAGATATAAATACTTCTGGGGAAATTACAGCTTGTTGCTTTCCAGTTCTAGGGATGGCAAGTCTTACTGCTTGAATTTGACATCTGTATGAGAAAAATGAGGTCTATTATTCAGGCACTTCAATAAGATGTTAGGAAGCAGTAGTTATAAGCAAAACTCTGGATTTCAACTGCTCAGGATAAAAACCCAGCTTCATCACTTCTTATCCATGTTACTTTGCCTAGGTTTTTTGAGCTTCAGTCTCCTTACCCAAAAAATGAACATAATCATGATACCTTTCTCACATGATTTTTGTCTTCACAACAATTAAGACAAGTTATTAGTTAAGATAACTCATGTGCACCTACACTTTATCTACTGTATATAATTGCTTAACACATTTAGCCCATTCTATAGTTATTAATATGATTATGAATTTATCACCCCAACAGTGATATTGAAAGACTCTCGCTCCTAAATTCGGATGTATTTTGAATTTTCAGAGCTTTGTCTAGTAAGAAAATTCAATGGAGAAAGAGAAGTACAAAATCAGATATAAATAATATACTAACTTTCATGTTTTCCCTCTGGAATTCTACTTTAAAAAACATATTTCATGTTTATTTTCTCAATAAATTTTTGGCTCTATTTTGCTCTTGTGCAGTATTATCTATCTCAGGTTTTGCCAGTTTACTTATCTGGATTGGCAGAAAGCAACACTGTAACCCCCGAGAGTCCCTGAGAGCAAAGCCTCTCCCCCTCACACTTTCCTTTGATGCCTTTCTACAGCTAGGGCTAGAGGAACGCATGGTCCAAGGTTGCACTCTTTTAAAAAGAACATACAGAGCATCGCCTGTGAGCATAGGACAAAAAGATATTCTTCCAAATCTCTTCTTCCCACCTGTCAAACCGCTGAGGAAAAGAAATTCCACAGAGGATTTTAAAAATAGGTAGCTGCAAACCACAGATTGAATTTTGCCATATGTTATTTTAAATCAGTTGCTCCTAAGACCTAACTAACATCATCTAGAGTCAAACTTTAATGAATATTTAAATAAGGCATTTCCTGTCTCTTAAACTGTGAGATGGTGAATGAGTACCCACTCTATTATTTTTAAAGTGTAAATATACTATTTATATGTGTGTGAAATCTACTACACATTAAATATGTATATGTATACACACACATATATATGTATATGTATGTATCAAGCCTCTATCACCATTTATCGGAAGCCCTTACCTCCTTTCAATTCCTTAAAAGGTCATTGAGCTTCACAAATTGTATATAGATGCCATAATTTACTAAAGGCATGGGAGTAATGACAACAATCTAATATTAAATGTCAATTTATTAGGTTAAGTCATATAAAATTGCTAGTTTTGAAAGTCAAAATATAGTTGAATATCTGCAATTTTATGTAGTTCAACCTAATGTTTAGGTACTGTGTTGTTGGTAAAAGCCTCTTTATAACAACTGATTCTAGGCACGTTGCCAAGTCTCCACTTTTAATCTCCTCTCTTATTTCTCTTTTTTCCCCACTTTCTAGGCACCTTCTTCCCACTTGCTCAGTCCTTGGGCTTCCAGGAACCCATGAGCAAATGGCATTTCTGCTACTTTCTTACGTGGCATACTTTGGAGTACTTTTTATCAATTTTCTTCTCTCCCTTTATACAGGGCATGGGGAGAGGGTAGGGAGCTGTAGAGATGTTTAGGGGGAGATGCACATTTTCATAATTTATAGCCAAACTCACCCCCCAGAGGGATTTGATCTAACCAAAATATCATCTTCCTACCTGAAATCAGTCCAGATGATCAACACCAGCCGGCATTAGTAGCATTTTTCCCAAATTACATTATAACTAAGACTTACATTAACAAGAACGGAAGATGTTATAATTTAGTGAAATTAACAATAAATTCAGACTTTTTTATTGAGATGAATTCAGGGATAGAAACTAAATTTATTGAGTGACCCCAGGTTACTGTATTTATTCACACCTGGTTATTCCAAGAACACTGAATTAGTTTTCAGGACAAATGCTTTGCTAAGTTTAATTCCCTCCTGCCTCATTTATTATAAAATCATGAGACAGTCACTATGCACAGTGTTTATTCTTTAATAAGTATTTAATATCAGGATTTTCTCAAAATTTCTTCTTTTTGAAAAGTTTTTCACATCATTACTGTCTTCAAATTATTTCAACCTTAACATAGAACTGAACCATCATATTGTTCAGAAATAACAAGCTCAGTCTATGAACTGCTTATTGTATTTTTATTCTTGTCTAATTAATCTAAGGTGAGAACTACCTAACAAGAGTTGCAATAATAGTAGCCCAAAATTTTTACAAGATTTGATATGTAAATCAAGTGTTAATATTTATAATACTTAAATTAGTTTTAGCATATATTTAAATAGGTCTTCTATTGGTTGCTTTTTTTTTTTTTTTTTGATGGACACCTAGTCAGGAGAGCTAAATTCATAGCTTGGTTGTTCAAAATATGATTTGTTAAATCAGACTGACTATTGTAATTTGACAACATAGAAGTCTTGCGATCTGGGGCCAAATTACAGCTTGAGCTGCTGGAGTCTTTGTTTCTCTATCTGTAAAATGGGGATAATAAAATCTAGCTCTAGGGATTTGGAGAAGATTGAGTTAGATAATGTGTCGAGATCCAGCACATATTTACTGATACCTATTAGATATTATCATTGGTATGCTTAAATATTGCGGGGGAAAATAAGCTGGTTGACCAGAGATACAAATTATTCCTCAATTAAATAATTGCTGTAAGCAAAATTCATGCAGATAACCATAGATTATTACTGAATAATTTTAAGAAAATAGATTTTTTCATGAATTTTGTTAAAGCCCCTATTCTTCTTCCTTCTCACCCCCGTAGTTTTAGAAACTTCTCCCCACGTTTTTATTATTGTCTTTTTAGGATCTCACCAAAGCACTGGGAATTTTCTCATATATTTTCAAGTGATACTCTGATTTCCAATCATTATCAGAATGTAATTAATACATTGCATTTCTCTCTTCTGAAGCACATTTCCTTTGATTCCCATCTATTTAAATAATATTCCTTCTTTAAGGTTTATCTCAAATGAAATATGTTTCAATGATGTGCTTAATTTACAAATGATATAGAGTTTGTCTCTTTTTGAAGTTGTATTGCTTTGGAATTATGCTATTTATAAGCTTTAGTTAATTATAATTTTCTATGTGTTGTTCAGTCTATCCACACTGCTTTTTAAGTGCCCTAACACTAGGACTATGTCTACAATGCCTTTAATGTTTGAACAATTATCTTGTACATATATGGAGTACAATAATGTTCAAGGTTATTATGATTTTATGGCTTTTTATTGAAACATATCCTCTGCATACCTATGCCATGAGTTTATTTATTTATTTTTTTGAAACAGCGTTGAAGTAAGGAGACCATTTGTGGCAAAAAGGCTGGGCAAATTGAGTAAATGTATAAACAATTACAAACAAACTCCAAAACTTTTCACCAATTGCAATATTATACCTCATGACTCTGTGGGAAGAATGGAGAATTTATTGACACAAGAAATATTTCTTACAGCTAGAACAGGTTTCCAAAAATGAGCCTTTTGTTTTATATCTCTTATCAATTCTTCTGGTATTCTGGCTTGTTCTAGAATAAGCCCTATCACTCAGAAACTTTAGCGTGTATTGCTTTGGCAGATACTGACTTGTGTGTCTCTCTCTAACTAGTAGGAATATTATAGCTATTTTCAGGGCATAAAAATAGCTGAATTCCTCGTGGTAACTTGCAAGTACCTCTTATAGAGATTTAAAAGATAAAGAATGTTATCCATCTGAATTTGCCAGGCAGTGGGATAGTGGCAAGGTGAGTGAGAGTAGAGACATATATACATCATAGTTTAGGTGAAATAGTGTGGCAAGGAACAAAGGAATTTAACTCGTGAATGACACATCCAGAAAGGGACTCCATTGATGACAGTAGGGGAGGAATTTGAGATTTCCCCAGCTGCTATGAGTAGGAAAGTTTGGAAAAAGGACATATATGTAAAGAAGTTTTGTTTGAAGTTTTTATTTGATACATTGTATAAATTTCCTTTCTGTTCCCCATTGAGGAGACCTATAATGTAGATATATTTTTTTTTCTTCAAGGTATTAAATTTATTTATTTATGTTTTGAAAACCTAGATGGACAGAAACATGTTTTAAGAAGGCCCAACTGGATTTGGGTTATAATTAGAGGTACATGTTTCATTTCATATTTGAAGAGAGTTTACTTTGTTTCTATGAGTAATCCAGTAGATTTTCACTTATTGGAATATATTATTTCCTTACTCTGAAAAAGCAAACTCAAGACCCTTATGGTATGTCATAGTAGAATTTTAATATGCATAAATTATATAAATTACCTGTTAAATAGGCATCTTAAATGTGTTGCAAAACACAAAAGACTGAAAGAGAGAGGAAAATACAGAGAATAAATAAGAATTTTCTTTCTTTAGGGCTAACTCATATTTCACGATGAGATGTGGAATAGAATATGGAATGTTCTGCTTGGTAATTTTTTTAAACAAAAAAATAGCATGGATTCTTTATCTTCATTAGCTGAATTGGAAGTACATCAAGTAAAATTAGATGTAGATATATGCAAATATTACACTTAGAGCGTGCTAATTGGCTTTTTGAGTACATAAATATCCCTTTTGAAATGGATTGCCAGGTGGTATTAAGGTTTCAGATCCATAATGGATGACTGCATTATCACACATTTAGAGGCTAAGGAGAGCAATTATGGATGTTCACAAACATTAAATATACTACAACAATATTGTCACTATTATTGAAGATGCATTTATCTACACTTCATCCCCTGAACTCTGTAATTCTGCAATTTTATGTATCATTAACCAAAACCCATCTTAGGTAACTATTACATTATAAAGTCTTTGTTTTTGTTTGTGTTAAAAATATACCTCTTTCTGTGTCCTAGTATTCCCTTGGTGCCCTAGAAACAAGTCTAGCCTCTTTCCCAAGAGACCTATTCAGAGTTTGAAGTCAGTTATGTACTTCAGTAATTTCTTCTATAAGGTTTTATCTCAATTTCAAGTATCAGTCCCTCATTTAACATTGTTATCACCATAGCCTATCATTCCTGAGTTCTCCTTTTACCTTTTAAAAATGTAGTGTCCTGCTTAAGAGTAATAATTTTGGAGTCAAATTGTTCTGTCAGTTATTAGCATGTGATGTTGGGCTGTTATTTAAACTCTTTGTGCCTGTTTCCTCCACTGTAAAATGGGAAGAATAATAATAATTACATCATAAATTTGTTGTGAAGATTAAATAGGTTAATTTTACTATGGTATTTAGGCAAGTGTCAAGCATTATTGTTACTATTAAAAAAGTATTATTATACTAAAATTATCTTCACCTTCATTCTAAATACTCATTTAGCATGCGAGATTTTCATCCATTATAATACATAGTTAACTCGTTGACTATTACTGAAATGCCAACTTGAATTTACATTCTTACTTTACAGGCACAATTGCTAATCCAGGATTCCCTTATGCACTTGTTTTATTGAGCTGAGTGTGGAACTTTACATTGGTCTATATTACATTTAATTTTATTAGTTTCAACCTATTGTTACCTTAGCAAATTTGGTTGGCTCCTGACTTCGTCATTTAATGTGTTTAGGTTTTTAAAAAATATTTTATCAAAATGCATACATATATATGATTAATATGCTTTCTAAAGTTTAATTCAGGTCATAGGTAACAAAAGTTGAGAAGAACTAGGCTGAGGAGATAAATTTAGTAAATGCCATGAGAGGCTTCTCTACAGATTGAAGTACATTTTTTAGATACTTTTAGATATTGTCCTCCTGAAAATTATTGATCTAAATGTCCTTGCACTAGCCAACATGTACTATACAGTTATCATGTTTCTGTAAGAAGTTTTCAAATACCTTTATGATAAATACACCATTATGAATATCATATACATAAGAACAATTGTACTCACATCACCTTCAGATCTCTTAACCCTATTTAAGAAATAAATGAATTCATTCTGTAGTAACTTATTCTTAATGAAGCGGTGCAAGTTCTCAGTGAATATTTTTCTGGACAGTCATTTAATATCCCTTAAACAAATATTTCTAGAACCAATAGTGGGAGTGATTTTAAGACTAGCTTTGATATATGGGTTTCTTTTTTTTGAAAGTCATAATATTTGCCATTTCCAGTATTCTGGCACTTTTATTCTAATTCCTCAACTATCAATATTAGTTATTTAGTAAAATTCTGACAGTTTTCCCAGACTTTGAAAAGATAACGACTGGGTTAGCAGACTGCTCAATTCAAAGGAACTGGGTATTTTTGTACACTTCAGGCGTTCCAAGGTGCAGTTTGAGATGGAAGGAATGGTTTTGGAGATACAGAATTATCATGTACAACTGACTTCAACTTACAGACAATGTCATTCCAGAAAACTTGGATTCTAAGCCCTATATCTGACAACAGAGCCAATTTTAGTAATTTGGAGATCCCCAAGGTGCTAAATTGCAAGGTATACAAATCTCAAAGTAATTCATGATAGAGCCATATTGTTTTGTATATATTTTCCATTTCTCTGCTCTGCACAGTGTTTTCCAAGCCATACTAAACTTTCAGATCAATTCTCCTACATATGTTATATACCATATTTCAAATAAGTAAGAGACTTTGCCATACTGTTCCTTGTTCTTCTTTCTAAAGGAAATTCTTCTCCCTCTTCTTCTCTTCTCCCTCTCCCTTTCCATTTACCTTACTAACTTCTAGTTATCGTTCATGTGTATCTCTTAAGTCACTTATTTTAGGAATCCTTCTCTTTTTTTTAAAGAAAGAAATGGAACATTTTATTTTTTTAAATTGAAGTAGACTTAATTTACAGTGTTCTGTTAGTTTCAAGTGTACAGCAAAGTGTTTCAGATTCTTTTCTATTACAGGTTATTACAAGATATTAAGTATAGCTCCCTATGCTATATAGCAGGTCTTTATTGTTTACCTATTTTATATAAGTAATGTGTATATGTTAATCCCAAATTCCTACTTTATCTCTCCCCCCCACCCCTGCTATCCACTTTTGTAACCATAAATTTGCTTTCTATGTCTGTGAGTCTGTTTCTGTTTTGCAAATAAGTTCATCTATATCGATTTTTTAGATTCCACATATAAGTGATATCATGATATTTGTTTTTCTCTGGCTTACTTCACTTAATATGATAATCTCTAGGTCTATCCATGTTGCTGCAGATGGAATTATTTCATTTTTTATAGCTGAGTAATATTCCATTGTGTAAATATACCATATTTTCTTTATCCATTCATCTGTCAACGGACATTTAGGTTGCTTCTATGTCTTGGTTAGGAAGCCTTCTCTTACACCACAACTTTTCATCCCTCCATCCACCTAACCTCTATTAACTGTCACTGCTATGTGCTCCCATAGCTCTCTGTTTGACTTATATAAAATACTTATTACACACAATTTTAATAGCTCGTTCACACATCTGTAAGTCCACTGGATCCTAACAACATTAAGAAAAATAATAGCTATGAGTTATTAAGTGCTTATTATGTACAAATATACATATAAACATATATATAAATGTATATTTATGTATTGATATACAGATATAGATATGTATCTATTTAACATCATCTCTATGAAGGAGTTATATAAAAATAATTTAAACAGATAGTTTAAGTAACTTGTGGCAGCTCGCATTACTATCAACCCAGAATTTTCTGCTGTGGATACCTAGTATTAATATAAATAAATTAGTATAAATTAATAACTTAAAAAAATATCAAATGAAAAGCAGTTCCCAAAAGATTAAGACATGAAATAAAAATACCCCCTTTTGCAATTATTTTCTGAACAAGAAGCAAACTGACCCAATGATAATATACTGGAGACATTTCTAATTTTCACACAAAAACTCACTGTTGTATGCCCAGAGGAAAATGCCCACATGTACTGGGTGCTCAAAATATTTGTTGATGAAATTAGTCATTTTTAGGGGATATCCAAAGGAAGAACTTGCACTTGAGGACTTACATGTTTTGCTTGCCTTGTGAGGTTTGAGGTGATGTCTCACTTAGCTGTTCTCTGACACTGCATACCTCTATTTTTGCTGTAGGGGTAATTTTATCAAACCTTAAAACCCCTATAAAAGCAAGGATTAGGATTTACCTGAAAACCAAATAAATATGCATGAAAAGATCTCTCAAATTCATATTTACTTTCCATATGCATTAAGAGTACAGCATTAACTTTAGTATTTCTAGGACAGTTCATTACATGGTAAAGGTAAAACTACATTAAAGGATATGTTCTTGGTGGCGACTCAGAATTCTGAACTTATTCAACCTTTTACAACTCTGAAGAATTTTGATGGGAATATATATTTATATTACTGCATTCAAAAGAATAATTTTTTTAGGAATAGAAGGCCAGGGTATTTCAGTGTTACAAAAGAAATAGGGTACATGGGAATATTATTTATACACTGTTTGAGTATAAAATATTTTCAGGTTTTATATATATTATATATACATATATACACACATATATGTGTGTATATGTATATATAATATATATATATATATTTCACACTAAAATATCTACAAATTTTGCATACATAAAGTATCAATATCCATGGAGTTTTCCTAGTTGAATATACTATGCTGAATTGTATAATATTTCTTTAGCTGGCTTGCATTCACTGAGTTTTACCAAAGATTGTTAAATCAGCATGTGTGATTTTATTTTGAAAGATTCATTTTAATCTCATAGACTATGCCATTGTCCTTTTATTACGTGTGTGTGTGTGAGAGAGAGAGAGAAATTTAGGAATTTCTCTAGCGTATTATCATTGGGTCTATTTGCTTTATTTTCTGGTTTAGAAGGTAAGTGCAAAAGTGGCATATTTATCTCATAACTTCATCTGTTGGGGACTGATTCTCATTTTGGATTCTTAGAGATATTAGTTTAGTCACTAGGGGTATTTAGTGTGTTTTTACAAATATATATGTGTTGTGTGTGTGTGTATCCCTCAAGCCAGGATAGTGTGTGTGTGTGTGTGTGTGTGTTTGTTTACCTGTTTGAACTATTTGTTCCACTATAGAGTGTGCTTCTCTCTTCGAGATCTAGCTTGGTGATCTAAAGCTAGTCACTCCCTTAGATAACTGTAACTGTCATGATGTCAGTAAAGCTTATAATTCCTTCACATGAGGCATGACACACATTTCATTTAAATTAGTCCTAATTCTGTCACTTCAGCTGTCTGTTCGTGTAAGCAGTGGTGAAACTTGGCTAGTCATCCTTGTTTTCTACACTTACACTGAGCAGTTCTGAAACTACTGTCAGTAGACATGATTAGAGCATGCTGAAATAGGAACATCAAATAAGGATATTTCAAAGCCCTCAAGAGCTAACTATACAAAATAGTAACAAATTACTAGAGTGTTGCTTATGTCACAAGCATATATGCAAATTAAAACACCCTTGGGTTACAAATGTGAATAGTTTCATATAACTTAGACGAAAATTTAATATTTAATTTCATACATAAACAAAGCATTTGAGAGAGATTTTAAGAAGTGAAAACTGATTTCTTATATCTGAAAATATGACCCAATTAAACCCAGCTTTAAAATATATATTTGATGTAAAAACAGCCTTTTTTTTAGCAAGTCCTTATCCAAAATGTATTTGACTATAAAGAATTGTTCACCATCTATTCACCTTATCAATCAGTCTTTTTCATTTTTCTACATTTTTTTCGAATTCTTATTCATGTGCAAACATTTTAGCATAGCATCATAAATTCATTTTCATATTCTGTACATTTTTACTCAGTTTATTAATCACAACCTTTTTCCATGTGGCTGCAAAGAATTCACAATTATAATTTTAATAATGAAATACTATTCTATTACAAATTCTATCATTTTTAATTCTATCATTTTTAATTTATACCAATTATTTTCGGATCTGTCTCCTAAGGCAAAAGGAATAAAAGCAAAAATAAATAGGACCTAATTAAATTTAAAAGCTTTTCACAGCAAAGGAAACTATCAACAAAATGAAGACAACCTATGGAATGGGAGAAAATATTTTCAAATTATATGACAAATAAGGGGTTAATATCCAACATATATAAACAGTTCATATGACTCAATATCAAAAAAATAACAATTAAAAAGTGGGCAGAAGAACAGAGTAGATATTTTTCCAAAGAAGACATACACATGGCCAACAGGCACATGAAGAGATGTTCAACATCACTAATTATCAAGGACATGCAAATCAAAGCCATGTAAGATATTATCTCAGACTTGTCAGAATGGCTATTAATTAAAAAGTCTTCAAAGAACAGTGTTGGCAATGATGTGAAGAAAAGGGAACTCTAGTACACTGTTGGTGGGATATAAATTGGTGTAGCCACTATGGAAAACAGTATGGAGCTTTCTCAAAAAAAAAAAACAGTATGGAGCTTTTCTATTCTGAAAATAGAATTACCATATGATCCAGCAATTCCACTCCTAGGTATGTGTCCTTAAAAATGAAAACCCTATTTGAAAACATACATACACCCCAATGTTCATAGCAGCATTATTATTTTTTTTTTCTTGCGGTACGCGGGCCTCTCACTGCTGTGGCCTCTCCCATTGCGGAACACAGGCTCCGGACGCGCAGGCCCACCGGCCACGGCTCACGGGCCCAGCCGCTCCGCGGCATATGGGATCTTCCCAGACCGGGGCACAAACCCGTGTCCCCTGCATCGGCAGGCGGACTCGCAACCACTGCGCCACCAGGGAAGCCCCCATAGCAGCATTATTTATAATAGCCAAAATATGGAAGAAACCCAAGTGTCCCTCAACAGATGAATGGATTAAGAAGATGTGGTATATATATATATACAACAGAATACTATTCAGCCATAAAAAAGAATGAAATTCTGCAATTTGCAACATTGTGAATGGACCTGAAGAGTATTATGCTTAGTGAAATAAATCAGTCAGAGAAAGACAAATACTGTATGATATCACTTATATGTGGAATCTAAAAAATAAAACTATTGAATGTATATAACAAAACAGAAATAGACTCCCAGATACAGAAAACAAACTAGTGGATACCAGGGGGAAGAGGGAAGGAGAGTGAGGCAAAATAGGGGTATAGGGCTAAGAGATACAAATCACTCTGTATAAAATAGATAAGCAACAAGGATGTATTATACAGCACAAGGAATTATAGCCGTTATTATGTAATAACTTTAGATGGAGTATTAGATATAATACTGAATCACTATTTTGTATACCTGAAACTAATATAATATTTTAAATCAACTATAATTCAATGAAAAAAAGATTTAAGTTGTGTAAAATCATGTTAATTAGTTTATTTTACTGTAGATTCACAGGAAAAGTTGTTTTTAATTAGGACTCCCCAGTAAGGAAACTTTTTAAATGAAGATGCGGTTGTGTTAGGGAGCAACATTTGTGTGGCTTTACAAAAGACACAGCAAACCAATGTACAAGTGTATATAAATGAAGCAAAATTTCACAAAACCATAGTGTATGAGATGCATGCTGATATTTTCTATCTTAGTGTATAATACTTTGTTCAAAAATACAGTAAATTGATTCCTTGTTCACTAATGGGTCAGTGAACAGGCTGAGATTTATTTGTACATATTTCATATGTGTGCTAATAGCTGGTATTCTCTTGGCTAGACCTCTAGCCCAACTTGACTTTATCAAATATAGCTGAGATGTTACTTCAAATATTCCTAATCTACAAATTAACACCTTTCCTATGTGTTTGAAAAAACTACAAAGATTATACCACATTGTCTCAGAGTTGGCTGCTCTTTCTCACTACTGGGAATAAATTATCATTCATTAGTGCCTTCCTAGTGGTCTCCGAGGTTGTTAAAACTTTTCTCACCTTGTGGTTAAAGGGAATGGGAATTAAAGGCTTTACTTCCTTTCAGAACTTGACCTCAACAGAAAGATAATGTAATTTTAAGCCCCAGAGGAAATGCTTTTACTTTCCAAATTCCCTTGCAAATCCTATCAATGATATTATTATCATGATTTTGTCTTCTACATGTTTCAAAGCATTTTATACACTTTTGTATATTTACAGTGTGATGGATTAGAAAGGGACCAGGCCCTCTTTGTTTATAGATCTTCAAGTGGACACAGTGAGGCCACATCCTTTCTAAAATCTTTGGAATATGTAGTTTAGTAATGAGTATGTGGTGTCATGGGGACCACTGAAAAACCTACCATATTTTTCCGGACCAACATCATTCCCATCTGCAAAAGTGTTCTCATAAAAGCAAAGTGGAAAAAAAAAATAAAGTCACTAATACTTTATAAGTGTTTTGGGAGCCTAAGGGTCAAAGATTCACTGACATTCTAAATTTTTTTTCCTGTTCTTCTGTGCTACCAAACATTTAGAGCTAGCATTGCTGACACGTCATCTTACACACATCTTAATGAAGGATCAGATCCAAAACAGTGCAGTATGAAAAGGTAAACTCATCTGTATAGGAGACTTAGAAGAGTATTAAATTGGAAAGGGAAATTCTAGCAGCCCAAATAGATTGGGGTCCTGCAGAGAAGTGGCTGGTGATGACCCTAACTGGTAGTTGAAGGATTTTTAAATACAGTGTTGCTTAATATTCACTTTTATATCGTTTCTTGTGTTGCATGGTAATCAAGTCCTTTACCTGAAAGTGTTGAGTCAAATACCTTGCATGAATTGTTTTTGGGAAAAACGATGAATATTGGTTATTTTCTACAAAGAGTTGCCACAGAATAAAAGGAAGAAAATATTGTGGGAGGTAAAATGTTAGGGAGATCTAGAAACTCAGAGCAAAAATGTCCATTTAAGGTAATATTGGAATAATATGCAGGAATTTTAGTGAGAATATGGGATAAGGGATTCAACCCAGTCTATTTCAGTTAAAATGCTCAGGAAAACACTATTTTATATCTGGATTAGTATATATGTATTTTACTAATGATTTATACTTCAGTCCCATATGGCTTGCCAAAATAGCAAATCCCAGATGAGAAAATGAATAGCATCGAAATCCCATAATCACTTTCTACTTCTGCCCTAGCCAGCACAAACATCTTGGGTCAATGGCATTCCTTTCTCCTTTCCTGCTCAGTGCCAGGATGGTTATGCTGATATTCTAACCCTTTCTTGCCCCTGGAGCTTTCCAGGAAGATTTGCTTCTCTAACCTAAAACCATTAGAAATAGAGGTTGGAATTAGGGCGGCAGCCATGGAAGGAAGTGATGCCAGAAATATCAAGGCTGAAAAAAATATTCTGAGAACATCCTTAAAATACTAGATTCCTCAGACATTATCTTGAGTCCAAATAAGCCAGGACCTCCACTGAAAATCACTAGTTAGATTTGCTGAGTACTGGGAGCCACAATTTACCACAAAATTCAGAGAATCTATTTAAAAAATTACATGGTAATCACTATAGCGTGAAAAAAAGGTGGTGTTTACAACCTCCCTTCCCTAGATTTGTGACATAAAATTAGAGTTGTCATCTTAGGGTAAAAATGCACATTCAGAAGTATTTGTTCTGGAATTTAATATTTCAAGTCCAGATTTCTCTCAGATGTTCAAGCATGCATTTTTCATGGACAAACATCAGTTTAATTTTTTTTCCTGTAACTTTGATACATTATTATATTTTTTGTTATTTTTACTCTTCTTTTGTTGATTTGTTTTAAGCACAAGCATATCATCAGAATCAGGGCTGTTTTAAATTCCAGGTGACTAGCCTGAAATGTGTGTGCCTTTGTTTTGTAGGATGCTCTGTGGTCTGTTATTCTCAAATGCACCAGCCTTTAGATATATAGCCTCATAGATATAACCATCTTTTCTGTGCATACCCAGGAAAATTGGCTCCATATACCTTTTTAATTTTATGATAACTGAAATTACTGTAAAGGAGCAAAGGTTTTAAAGAAGGATTCAGTCTTGTATTTCTACTGCAGGTACAAGGTTCAATTGTATAGTTATTTTTCTGAAGCTATTTTGCCATTGCCAGTAACATCATTCTAATAGTGGGTTGCCAAGACATTTATTTTTTATGATTTAATTTACTTACGGAGGAAAAATCAGACTGGGTGTTACTTATCTTCCTTGATTATGCACATATTTACTCAAAGTGGAACCGCAAATTACAGTGGAACTCAAGAAAATAGCATGGGTTGCAAGTTCAACAATATTGTTTATTGGCCCTCTGTAGAGGTAGTTTGCTTATTGGCACCTTTGTGAAATAGTATCTACCTCAATGAGGGAAATTTATAAATCCATATGCCTAAAGGACCACTGAGTAAATTATCTTAAGTACTTTATTCTACAGATGTCATAATCTTTCATATATTCCCTTATTAGTTTATTAGAATAGACTTATGAGATAGATTAGTCTGGTATTTTTATTCCTACACTATAGGTAATAGGACTAACACACACACATTAAATTACTGGGCAAAGTTTCCCTAGCTAGTCACCGACAGAGATGATATTAGAATTTAATGATGTTTATGTGAATAGTCAAATATGTAAATAAAAAATTGAGAATCATTCATATTCAAGGAATCAATTAAATATAAGAATGGAACATTTTCCAGAGGAAGTGGAATGAAAGAAGAGCAAAGGGTCATGGAACTATGCACTGTGAAATTTGGGTCAAAAGAAGTAAACAACCAATATCAAAGAAAAACAGACTACCATGGTCATCCCAGCCTTTTTACACTCATTGTCTCCAAATATCATTCATTGCTCACCTCTTGGCCTGAACTAATACATATCAGGAACAGAATCAACAAATTTGTATGATGTCTTCTCTTTAGTCCCTTGTTTTAAAGCAAAATCTTCACTTAATTTTTCCATGACATTTTCACAAGACAACCAGGCAGTTTTTCCTGTAGGATACTTTTTATTTGTCTGTCATGTTTGTCTATCATGTTCCTTTATTTTCTGTTTTCTATTGTAGGAAGATAGGTCTACAAGCTAGATTAGACTCAGATTAAGCTTTTTTGGGAAAGGTTATTTCAGAAATCATATACACACTTCATAATTCATCTCATTAACGGGCACATAATATTACATTGTCCCACTCTTAGTGATGTTAATTTTCATTACTTGCTTAAGAAAGTACTATGAGACGTGTCCATTTTAAAGATAAGTTTTCCCATAGATATTAGCAAGTAGCCTGTGCTGTTTTTATTTTGTCACCTTATAACTGTCCTACTCCAAAAGTTAATAGATGTGATATCCTTTAGTGACTCTCACTTGAATCATTTACTTGATCACTGGTTACAAAATGGTGATTTGTCTAATTCTATCATTCCTTCTAATATGTTAGTTGGCAATCTTCTGAGAAGTATTTTCTCTCATTAACTAGGGATAGAACAAAGTTCTTCCAAAAAAGGCACAGTAAATGCTTAATTCTTTTCCATTAATTATCCATTCTTCTGTTAAATGGTTAGAAAAATAGTCACCTCCAGTGGTGGCAAATCTGGTTTTTGTTTTCTTCCTCTACATCCTCTTCTTCCCCATCATGTTTTTATATTATCACTATGAACTCATAGATTTGTATTTATCCAGTGCTTTACACTCATTTACAGTTATTATTTTAAGTTTTTTCCAATCTATTCTTCATTGAATAAAATGTATCCTTTAGTTAACTCCTTTAGAGGACCTCCTGTATGTACATTATTTTCTCATGTTACTGTTCATTTATAACATTTTTCTGTAACCAGTGGAGTTATGTCTAGGTATAAACTATTTTAGATCCGTTTGACCAGGAACATAGTGCACCATTTTAATATGCATATCCAGAACATCTTTTTCATCATGAAAATTTTCTGGAATTTAGTTTTTAAGATTTTTTTATATTGGAGTATAGTTGATTTACAATGTTGTGTTAGTTTCAGGTGTACAGCAAGGTGATTTAGTTATACATATATATACATCTAGTCTTTTTCAGATTCTTTCCCCATATAGGTTATTAAAGAATATTGAGTAGAGTTCCCTTCAGTGGGTCCTTGTTGATTATCTATTTTATATATAATAGTGTGTATATGTTAATCCCAAATTTCTAATTTATCCCTCTCCCCCACCTTTCCCCTTTGGTAACTATAAATTTGTTTTCTAAATCTGTGAGTCTGTTTCTCCTTTGTAAATAAGTTCATTTGTGTCATTTTTTAGATTCCACATATAATGATATCATATGATATTTATCTTTCTCTGTGGAATTTAGTTTTAAGTGTGCTCCTTTTGGGGGTTGGGAAATTTTCTTTGTGCTTTTCACTGACTCCTTTTATCACATTCTTTGTTTCATTTTCATGGTGTTGGCTCTATTCTTTTTTGTACATCCAGTTGTACTATTCTTGACAACTTTGTAGTTTCGTCATAAATTCTGAGTTGATAATATCTTTTCCTTCAGTGTCCTCAACATTTGTTGAGCTTCCGTTTCTAATCTTCCTATTGTTTGTTTGTTTCTATTTTCAATATTTAAATGTTTGGTTTATAACCACAAATGCTTTCTATAGTTACCTTAATTCATGTGGGAGAGTCCTGTGACAGTTTTCTTCTGTTTTATTATTTTGTTTTTGGGTGGTTTTTGTCTGCTTGAAGTTTAATTTTTATATCCTACTTTCTTCTTAAGGTAACTTTGTATGTATTTGTTTTACCAGGTTATGGTTACGTTTGATTTTTTTTCCCTTGAATTCCAGGAGACACTCTGATATCTTTATCATATATAAATGATAAATACCTTTTTTTTAACCTTTTTCACTTATGCAAACCTAAAGTGGCTTCTGACTGTCGGATCCATTGGAGATCTAATTCAAATACATTTCCTCATTTTGATCCTTGTGCTTTCTGGCCTTCCCCTTCTTTTTATGGAGAGAACTCCTATTCCACAACTTTTGAACTTTGTGTGCCAGATGCAATATTTCTTTCCTGTTCCTGTGTTTTAATTATGTTGTCCTCAAGACTTCAATATTGTGACTGCTAATGCCACTTTCAGGGGTTTCTGCTGTTTATTCCACCTGAAATGATACTCAGCCACTTCTTTACTGCTCTAAAGCAGCTCTGTTGAAGTGGAGGGAGAAACCTTTTATACTACTAAACACATTTCTTTGAAATACTCTCTTTCATATTGAACTCAAGGAAGAGTTCAAGCCTTGTGCTCTCTAGATCTTAAATAAATTGACTGTTATACGAATACCACTCTTTCAATTTCCGCTTGCATTTTCCTCAGTGGGATTCTACTAACCTCTCAAGGCCACCCTCTTTTCTTTAGTCCTGCTCCTTCTCTTGCCAAAATCCTTCTCCTGCCTCTCAGTTCATCTCCTTTGTGTACACGAGGCATGTGCTTTACTTTGAAGCTTCCTCTGCATTTTCATATATCTGTGAAAGAGTGAACATAGGGGTAATTGTCCCCACAGGATAGTTGAAGGGACTGAAAGTTACAGATGTTAAATGGCTCATTAATTGAAATAATTATTAGTGTGAGCCATAAAAAGTTCCTGAAATTCAACTGTTTTTACCTAACTAATGGCAAATATATGGTGCATTCTAAATATTCAGTGTGTGTTAGGTGTTATTATCAAATGATCTTAGGTCATAGCTGAATAAGAGTATGCTAATGCTAACAACTTTTAAGAAGATTTCCATCTCTTAGATAAAGAAACAGGACAAGGTGTTATAAAATAGCATTAGTTTTTATATATCATTATTAAACATACCTCATTCTTTTCATTTAAGACACTATCTTCTTTGGAAAAGTAGAATTTTCTATCTTTTACTCTTTACAATGGAATATGATCTGTGATAATATGAATATTCCTAGTGCTTTTAATATTTTAAGTGTATTTAAATGCATTTTGAGTTGTTATGAGCTTGTAAATTTGAAAGTCAATGCTATTTATTGGATTATTTATTAATGTAAATGAATCTCCCCCTCAAGAGAGAAAAAACATTAGTTATAAAGCACATTGCTTACCATATACTATAGCTTACCCATGATTTTGCTTTGATTTCAGCAAATTTGAAATAGGAAAGCCCTGACCAAGAAACAATTTCTGATTGGCATTACAATTTTAAATATTATCTACATTGAATATGGGGCATGTCTACCTATATCAGAGGCCAGGTCAGCAAAACTTTTCTGTAGAAGAATAAATGGTAAATTGTTTTGGGGCGGGGGGTGGAATGGGCTCTATCATGATATTTTTAGAGTCAAAATTGCCATTGATTATATTTAAAAGAATGGTTGTGGCTGTTTACTTACCATCTAGGCAAGCAGCTAGATTTGTTACACAGGTCATGATTTGTAGACCCCTGGAGAGAGAGGAAAGTTTCCATCTCTTTGGATGAGAGCTGATAAAGATAATAACCTGTATGGACTGTGAAACTAAGGAGGGTAAAAAGTATGGGAGTAGCTACGAACTTAGTGACACTTTAGGTAGGAAAAGCACTAGAGAACAAGTATATGTAAGGGGCATCCATTGTCGGTAGAAACTACACAATTTTGGTGATGGAATGGGGTGAAGCACATGCGTGGCATAAGGTTTTCAGAAATCAGAGTAAACTTGCCTATTTAAGAAATGTGCTTGAGTCTTCATTTAGTTAGAGTGTGTTACTCACATAGTCAAAGGTCATAAATGTGCTTCTGGAAGTGTCATCTATATACAACTCTTGAAAATCCACAGGTTTAGTTTCAAGATGTAAGAATGATTTTATATTGTAACTGATGTATAATATTATAGATAAGAAAAATCCTTTTATTTTGTAACTGACCTATAAAATTACACTTTACTTACAAGGTTACATGCTATATGAAAAGGAGAAAATCAAATTGATTTTATAGATATGAGCACATATTCTACAAATGGTTCAAGATTTTTTTTCTCTTTCCAATTTTACATAGCTACATTTGGAAAGGAGGACGATGTAAGTGGATATGGGACTAACAGACCTTGTCTGTTGGCATTTTAAATCTATTTTTCTTTACTAGAGCAATGTGAAAATCAGTTTAAAAGTTTTTAAATTGTATATAAACAAAGCAATCACTGTTTGTAGAAATAATTACAAAAACCAAAATACTTTTTAAAAAATATCTGAGATAATAACGGTTTGAAAATATTGGTAAAATTTTGTTATAAGGGAAGAGGAAAACATAAAAGAAGAAAAAAAAATCTCTTTTTAAAAAACTCTATAAATTATGGAGCAATAGGATTCTTTGATATGTTAATTATACCTCTATGTTTCAGCATTCAAGGTTCCCAGTAATTTGTTGAGTATTATTTTAATCAATTCAAACAGCTATAGTGCCAGTGTTTGATTTGGTTCTTGTTGACAATAAGTTTCTGAAACTAATTAATGCTCAGAATTCTTTATTAAACAATAAAGAAAGGAATGAATAATATTAATAGTTTATAAAATTTAAAATGATTCCAAACCAGAATCCACATGACTTTTCTGGAGCATCTTTCATGCATATCATTAAGTTAGGTAGGTCCATGTGTTTATATATGTATAAAACATAGCAGAAAGCACATATATACTTTTAAGTGTATTATCCTCTAAATTAGTAATTAATTAGTGATTCCTAACGGTGGTTTTAAGGATCTGTCCAATGTATTTGCCCCATGAAGTAGTAAAATCACCTATAAAGTGCTTAAATTTACTAAAGAAGTCATTATTTAAAGGTAGCATATATTGAATCATTCTTCAAATTTAAGAATCACTTTTGTATTTAGGCATTTATCCTATAAACCGGCAGTTTAAATTTTGGGAGATAAGTTGATTTTCCTGATGGCTGGTCACAGCTGTGTTTCTAAAGTGACCCACTGATCACAGTTACGTAGCTATTGGTAATTTTTTGTGTCACAAATGTAAAAATGTAATTCTAGAGTGTTGTTCTTTCCCTGTGTTCATTATCCCAAGGTGCCCCATGAAGGAGTGAGGAGACTCCAACTTTGGGATCATTGTTTAACTAGGGAAAAAATGCAAATGACTAAAGCATTAATGTAAGAGCAAGAGAAGTAAAACTTGAAAGGGAATACCCAATGTCATCCAGAGAAAGAGAACTTAGACATGGACTATGGCATTGCTCATCATATTCCACTGATATCACAGTTTTTGGAGATAAATTCATTTTTCATAGTCCATGAGATCTTTAGTCATTTAATTTATGTAATGAATTTCCCTTACTATGATTCTAAACTCACTAAGAACATTTTCGATAATAATATTGGCTTCCTATATAGTTGGTACTGAGAGAGAATTGGGTAATCAGAGGAGACTTGGGTAATGTATTTCTCAAGGTAAACTAATGAATTGGCATTTTGCTATTTATTCAGTATGTCTGACTAATTCATGAACTGAGGAAATTGAAGCACACATTATACTTACTTGAAAGGCAGAGGTCAGGCATTAAACCAAAGAGTCACTTTGTTCTGCCATTGCTTTATAATGAGTCTTTAGGTGACAATACTTGCTGACATTCTTAGTCTCATCCATATGAACCTAATGCAGCCACTGGATGAGGTAAAGTTGAATACTAGAAAATGGATGAATAATGGCGCTTTTGGCATCTTACAGACTCTAATGGCTGCTTGGACGGCCATTTATAGAAAGTCTAGCGTTCAGAGTAGAAAAAATTCTTAGCAATAAAATAACAATAAAGTTCTGTTTGATAACATAGTACTCAAATTATAACTGTTGATATTTACCAGCAAGATTATATGTTTATATTTTTGTCAAATAGCAGTCAATAGAATTTCCCAGGCAGAGGGAAAACTGAAGCACAACATTAGAAAAATCTCACAGTAAACTTCTCCAGGTTTCTACAAGTGAGGAAGGCATTGCCCAGTTGTCTGACTTAGTCTAGTTCTTTTCTGGTTTTTTTTTTTTTTTCCTTCTTTTCTTTTCTCTTTTCATCTTATCTTTATGTTAAATGTCTAAGAACAAAGATAAGACAACCCCTTTCATTGTTTTAACTCAGTGTTTTGTTGCTTGAATAGTTGTTCAGTCTTTTCTTCCTTTTGAAATGCTTTCATTGTTATTATCACACTTCCCTTGTATTGGAGAAATATGGGAAAATATTTCTTTTCTATATACTTTTAAACAAAAATGCAGTAAAACTTCATGCTGCAATAAAACTGGAAAGAAAGGAATTCAAGGAAGGTTCTACTGATGCACAATATGTTAGAAGCATTGTGTCTCATGCAGCAAGGAGTCAGACTTTACAGTGATACAGACATAAAAAAAGTAACCTTTTCTGTTTTCCATGAATGAGCTTATCTATCTCTGATGTCCCAGATCTGATAAACAGTGTAAAAGTAAAAATAAACACAAATATAATAAATAAACTTATCCATTCAAGTTATCTCAGTCTTTTCTAGTTTAACATGATCTTTTTAAGGTAAACTCAGTTTCATTTAGATAAATGATTAGGCTTTCAAGCTTTCTCTATTCATTCCCTTCCACCATAACCACGCCTCTCCCTACATGCACACGTCTTAGTCCCACCTACACCACATCAATGATTTTTTTCCCTCACCTAATAGTGTATGGACCCAAGGGAAGCTCATATTACAACCTGAGCAGGGAAAACAGGAATTTTTGTTGAGTTTTGGCTGGCTTCTGCTGACCTCTGATTGAAATGTGGACTTGTGTTTAGTCAACAGCTTATCTGTGTTCATGGATTAGCTACTGAAAAGGCATAGTAAGTATCAACTGTGTAGCCTCTGCTTATACAATTCCTGGCTTTTCATCCCATAAAGCTGGACTGTTCCTCTGCCTGGCCTTCAGCTGGTTCGGCTGATCCTATGCTTCTCAACCAAGTCATGTCCATTGCTTTTAACTTATACTTACTATGGGCTTGCTATCAGTTTGCCTCTTAATACAGGAAGTCTGGTGACTAATAATTCACAGAAACCTTTTGCATCCCACAGTGAACATAGGAGCATATGGCTACAGGGGAATAGACTTGACATTCTATCAGGCTGCTTCTCAGCCTAAACAAATGATACCACATTTATACTCTGCCACAATCACCTCACGTGGTCATGAAACATTCTAGAAGATTAGAGATTTAAATTTTTTTGTTGTTGTCAACCACCTCTTTCACTTGTGTGGCTCTCTTTAGACCTTGGCCTAGCTGGGTAGGTCATAGATTCTTCTCAGAAACATAGGCATAATTTTCACTCTGGTTTTATCCCCTCTGAATATTTCCTTTTGGCTAAACTACCCACTGTCCAGAAAGGTTTTGCTTGTTGCTGTGGAATAGAAACTCCCTTTACACCATACACTTTACCTCCTCTATGCCAGGGCTTATAGTAAAGTGCTTTACTCAGACTTCTATGCTTCCCTCTTTTCAAGGCAAGGGAAACTCCTTGGAATTTAGAGAAATTATTTGATTCTCAGAGAAGCCTTGCTCTCAAGATTGTGCTCTTGCTTAAGATTCAAAACATCTGATTTGAATCTCAACCTGAGTAATGATGCTTTTATTCTAAATTGTAGTTATTTCCATAAAATGATGACTGTCAGTGATACAAAGAACGTTGAGTCACAGAAAAGCAACATTTACAGGATAATAAAAATATATTGGCTTTATATTTCAAATGCGTGGCACCTACTACAATATTCTTTCACCTACTCTATAGTCATATGCTGGCAGTTTTCCCAGTAGCATTTGATATCTAGTTATCTGATTTGTCATTGGATGAAAAGCATATATTTTCAAGTTGTGCCATACCACAGGCGAATCATTAAACATCTCTGAGCTACGATTTTGTTATGGATTAAATGAATATAAAGATAGTACATACCTCCTATGATTTTTGTAAGGATTAAATGAAATAATTTATGGAAAAACCCCAGCAAATTTCATGCCACATATTTCTCAGTTAAAAAGTTACCAGTTTTACTGGTTAGAGGTGATAAAGATGATGATGGTGATTACATAAGACAAACCCTGAATCATTATGAATTATATTTGTCGAGATGTGGAATTTAATTAAGAGACAATTTAATTTTATTTTTTTCATGAGAGTCGCATTCAACAAAGTGGTTTAATCGAATCATGGAGAAAAATCTGTGGATGCACTAATTTGTGCAAGACTCTGAAAATGGCAAAATGTAGAGTCATAGCCAACTAATTCTAATTTAATGTAGGGATAGAAAAATGTTTCAAATAATGATTCATCTGACAATGTTCACTAAAGCAAACTTAAAATCCAGAAGTTAAAGTACATTAGGAACTCTAGACATTTGAAAAAATATTGACAAACTCTTGTAAAAATTTTATTTAGGATATTTATAATATCTGCCTGCAGAATTATTATGCTAAGAATAACTTAATTATAGTACTATCAAATCTATAGGTGAAATTTAGAATCCAGGATTCCCTCATTTTTAACACGATGGAACAGCAAGTTCAACATAACACAATTTCTAGAGTATCTGAAGTAGGCAGAATAATGGCTTCCAAAATATGTCCCATAGCCTAATCCCTGGAATCTGTGAATATGTCACCTTATAAAAGAAACAGGAATTAATCTTGGAGACAGAACTAAGGTTGCAGGTCAGCTGACCCTAAAATAAGGAGATTATCCTAGATTAACTAAGTGGGCCCAAGGTAATCACAAGGGATTTAAAGTTGGAAGAGAGTAAAAGAAGAAAATGTTAGAGTGATATGATATGAGAAGTATTTCACCTGATGTTGCTGTTATTGAAAATGTATTCTGTCAGCCAAGGAATACAGGAAACTTGCAAAAGTGGGGAATGGCAATTAAATAGATTTTTCTCTTGAGCTTCCAGAGAGGAACACAGCCTTCCCTGATGACAACTTGAGCCCAGTAAGACCACTGTTTGACTTCTAACCAACAGAATTATAAGATAAATATATACCATTTTAAACCACTAAATTTGTGATTTTTTTTTTTTACAGCAGTAATAGGGAAATAGCACAGTATCTGAATCATGGAACATGGTGAGCAATATTCTCCCTCAGGAACTTTGTTTTAATCTCTTAGTGACTCAAAGAATCAATTTAACTCATTCTGACAAATAAGGCACCACATCATGCATTGTCATACAGTATCTTTGACACTCTTTAATATACTTCACAAAGTAAAGTTTCCAGTTGGGTGTTTGCTGATGACAGTAGTGACAGCAATATTTTTTGCTTGACTCACATTTTATTCAGTGGTTCTCTGACATTCTGTTAAACTGAATTGACAATAAATTGCAATAATTATTAGAAATTCTCTGAGGGCTCAGCCACTCTTTAAGAAACCGGGAAATTGTTCCTATGCTATACATTTAACTTTGATCCTGTGTTACACATTAACTCAAAAAACACGCATTGAGGTGTTATTGTGTGCAAAGCACTATGGTAAGTCATTCCAGGTGTAAAAAATACAATTAAGGCGTAATAGCCACCCTTAAAATGCTTATAGTATCCAAAGATCTGTGAAACAACAAGGAGGTTTAAAAATGTTATGAAAAATCTTTGAGAAATGACTTCTGGAATAGTGATGTGAGGAGCTTGATGGACCTGGTCCCCAGCAAAGCAACCCTAACTCATGAAAATTATTAAAAACAAAATCAAAATCAGTCATTTAAAGCCTCAGGAAATTTTTCAAAGGGCATTAAACACAAAGAAAAATAATTTAAGAAAATGTACTAACTATTGATAAGAACAGCAAAAGTCTGTGACATTTGAGCCACAATGTGCACACACCCCTGACCCCAGTGGGATAAAGTTCTGCTTTGGATGGATGCAGAAATCAGAGTTCTTCCTCTCCAGTCTAGGGTATGGTGATTCCTTAGGAGAGTCACATTGTCAGCATTTCCATCCAGTTCTGCTCCATGTTGCAGAAGCTGTATTCCAGCCAAGAGTAATGAGAGGACTGGGATTTCCTTCCTTCACCAAGCCTGCATTTTTGGGTGTAAGCTCTATCCTATGTGTGACAAAATGAAGATACTGGCCTCTGATTGTCCTTACCCCTTGTGCTGGAATGGTAAAAGTCTCATGCTGTGTTGCAGTCTGGAAAGACCAGAGGATAACACCACTACTCAGCACACCACACATAAAGCAGAAGAGGAACAATGTCCATGTCTGTGGTTTCTGAGCAGTGACATAGAGACTGGTTAAAACAAAGAGCTTTGTATATCATCTCAAGGGAACTGAATTTATTTGGCACAAAATGTATGGAAATTCAAGCCTAAGAGCACTGTCAAAACAATGGAGATTGTGGTGGTAAGCAGTTAAAAGGGGGCTAGTAGCTCCATGAGAGCAAGAAGTTAAACCACAGACCAGCTAAAAGTTTATTAGAGAGATAAAGGAAAAGGAAAAGCTAACAAAAGCCTTCCTAGTGTCAGAAATAAGCATCAGCTTGCCTTGACTGCCCAAAAGTGTCCTGAATCTAATTGGGTCAAACTATGACGCAATATCAACTCTTAGAGTATTGTCCAAAAAAACAGAGTAATCAGATAAGAATTAGTTGCAAGATAACTATTGGATGTGATGCCTACAGTGGAAGACAGGTTAATGGAGAAATCAGGGAAAGGGACAACCAAAGACAGCCTGACTAAAACCTTGCAGCCCAGAGTGACTATGTGCATTCCCAGGACTGCATCATTTGAGGATCAATATCAAACAGTATATACTATGGAGGAAATAATCTTCACTAAAGTAGTAAATCCAAATCAGTAAAGAAATAAATATGCAGACAACAAAAATAAAGCCTAGTAAGCAGCAGGGAATCAGTGTCCAGGTTTGTTATAATATATTATTTAAATTCTTCAGTTTTTAACAAAAAACTTACAAGGTACGCAAAGAAACAATACAACATGACCAAACAAAGGTTAAAAGAAAATATCAAGCACAGAAACTACTTTGAGAAGCCCCAGATGTTGGATTTAGCAGATAACATCTTCAAAGTATCTGTTATAAATATGTTCAAAGCACTAAAAAACTCATATTTCACAAACTAAGTATAGCAGGTAGACAATATCTCATCAAAGAGCATGCCACTAAAGAGATAAAAATTATTTTTAAAAGAGCTGAACAGAAATTCTGGAATTGAAAAATAAAATATTGAAATGAAAC
The DNA here is from genome assembly GCF_000442215.2 of Lipotes vexillifer. Lineage (NCBI taxonomy): Eukaryota > Metazoa > Chordata > Mammalia > Artiodactyla > Lipotidae > Lipotes > Lipotes vexillifer. The sequence continues at coordinate 2,430,528 of NW_006777228.1, forward strand.
ATTCACTACAAAGTCTCAACAGTAGATTTGAGCTGCTAACAGAATCAGGGAACCTGAAGATAGATTGGTAGGGATTGTGCAATGTGAGGAACAGAGGAAAAAAAAAAAAAAAAGAATTAAGGAAATTAGCAGAACTTCACAGAAATGGGGTTAAGGAAAACAACATAAATGTATGGAAGTGCCTATAGGAGAGGAGAGACAGAAAAAGAGCAGAGGGTATATCCAACAAAACTACTTTCTAAAATTCAGGAAAAATAAGGATAGTTTGAGACAAACAAAAAAGTGAGATAATTCCTCACTAGCAGATCTGCCTCACGAGAAATATTAAAGGATGTTTATCAAAGGAAATTCATCAGGTTGACAGAAAAAGACCTCAGATTGTAATTCAGATACACACACACACACAAAATGCCAGTAAAGTAATCATATAGGTAATTATAAAAGACTTTGGTTGCTTATTTCATCTTCCTTTCCTTAACTTATTTAAAAAGCAATCATATGTCAAATATGTATATAAAGGTATTTTGGGTCTATAAATTATAGAAATATAATATATTTGGTAATAAGAGCACAAAGGAGGTAGGTGGAGTGGAGTAAAGCTGTACCAGATGATGATTCAAATCCATAGGAATAAATAACCAAAATGTTAAATAAGACAGTTAATAAAACATACTCTATAAATATTTTCTTGCTCTAGTTTCTTCACTCAGCTTCTTGAAAAGTAAGATATTTCTATAAAGTGATGATTATAATTAACAATTTTTAACTTTAAAAATTATAATGCAATAAATATAACAATGTGTTAAAGGGTGCTAACACATGTATATGTAATATATGACAATAATTGCACAAAAAAGGAGTGGAGAAAATAGGGCTATATGGAGTAATGTTGCTATATTTTGCTGGAGATAAGTTAATATAAAGCTGAATCAGTTTCTAATAAAATAAGATGTATATTATCAGTAGTAGATTGCTCACTAAGAAAAATTTTAAAATATAGTGTACATATCATTAAAACATTGAAATATGGTTCAACCAGTGGATCAAAAGAGAAATCAAAAGGGAAACAAAAAGTCTGTTGTGACAAACAAAAATGAAAACACAACATACTAAAATTTATGTGAAGCAGCAAAAACAGTTCTAAGAGGAAAGTTTATATTTGCAAACCATTTATCTGGTAAGGGGTTAATACAATTCAATAGCAAAACAAAAACGAAAGAATGCAAAATCCAACAAACCCAAATACTCAAATTAAGAATGGGCAGAGTATCTGAATAGACATTTTTGTAATGACAACGTACAAATGGCCAACAGGTATGTGAAAATGTTCTCAGCATCACTAATCATCAGAAGAATGCAAATCAAAAACCATAGTGAGTTATCAGTTCACACCTGTTAGAATGACTATTATCAGAAAGACAAGAGATGTCAAGTGTTGACCAGGATGTGGAGTAAAGGAAACTCTTGTGCACTGTTGGTATGAATATAAATTTGTATGTGGGCTTCCTTGGTGGTGCAGTGGTTGAGAGTCCTCTTGCCGATACAGGGGACACGGGCTGGTGCCCCAGTCCGGGAAGATCCCACATGCCGCGGAGCGGCTAGGCCCGTGAGCCAGGGCTGCTGAGCCTGCGCGTCCGGAGCCTGTGCTCCACAACAGGAGAGACCACAACAGTGAGAGGCCCGCGTACCACACACACAAAAAAAATTTGTACAGCTATTACAGAAAACATTATGCAGGTTCCTCAAAACTTAAAATAGAGCTACCATATGATCCAACAATCCAACAGAAAACATGAACAAAAAATAGTAGATATATCATACTTCATCAAAATTAAAACTTTTGTGCTTGAAAGAACATCATCAAGAAAGTGGAAGCACAACAACAGATTCGAGAAAATATTTGCAAATCGTATGTATGATGAAAGATGTATACTGAGTATATAGTAAAGAACTCAGCTCAATAATACAAAGAAAATAGCTCTATTAAAAATATGCAGGGGGCTTCCCTGGTGGCGCAGTGTTTGAGAGTCCGCCTGCCGATGCAGGGCACACGGGTTCCTGCCTCGGTCCGGGAAGATCCCACATGCCGCGGAGCGGCTGGGCCCGTGAGCCATGGCCGCTGAG
>NW_006777228.1:2432783-2460995 GCF_000442215.2 Lipotes vexillifer
CAAAAAAAAAAAAAAAAAAAAAAATGCAAAGGAAATGTAGACATTTCTCCAAAGGAAAATAAAATGTTTAAGAAAAAATAAAAATGACCAAGAAACTCATAATAATATTCTCATAATTAGCCATTAGGAAAGGCAAATAAAAACCACAAGATACAGCTTCATACACACTAGGAATGCTAAAATCAAAAAGACAGATTGAAAGCAATATTGGTGAGGATGTAAAGAAATTAGAGCCCCCATACATTGCTAGTAGGAATGTAAAATGAGGCAGACATTCTAGAAAACATTTTGGCTGTTACTCAAAATTTTAAACTAAGAGTTACCATATGATTTAGCAATTCCATTCAGGTATATATCTAAGAGAAAGGAAACCATACGACTACATAAAAACTTGTATACAGTATTATTATTCATAATAACCCCAAGTGGAAATGAGCCAAATGTCTATCAACTAATAAATAGACAGATGCAATGTGGTATATCCACACAAGGAATATAATATAGCAATAAAATGGATGAATATTGCATGCTACAACATGAATACATCTTTAAAACATTATGCTAAGTGAAAGAAGCCAGTCATAAAAGACCACATATCGTATGAGTCCAGTTATATACCATGTCCTGAATAGGCAAGTCCGTAGAAGCAGAAAGTAGATTTGAGGTTGCCTGAAACTGAAGGAGGTGAGGGGGCATAAGGAATGACTGCTAATGGGTATGAAATTTCTCTTGAGGATGAAAAAAATGTTATAAAATTGATTGTGATGATGGGTGCAAACCTCGTGAATATACTAAAAAACATTGAATTTTTATATCTATAAATCTGTTAAAGATGCTCTGAGAACATAAAAGGAGTACTTTTATCTTTTGGGGAGTATGGGATTTAAGAATGCTTTAACTTAATAATTTTAATTCTAGTTACATTAAATAATATGAGCCAAAATGTAGAGGTGATAATGAGCAGGAATTATGTGGTAAGTAGTGTATAATTCTGTTGAGAGGAGGTAAGAGACATGAAGGAAAATAGTGATATATAAGTTCAAGAAGTTAATATGTAAGTAAAATTTGGATAAAGCTGCCAAGGTGAAAGAGTTAATGTTGTGTGCATAATTTGGAGCAAGCAAAGGTTTCTGAGGAGATAAAAATGTTGGTAGCAGATGTGAACACTCTAGTAACTTTTAGAATCCAATTCAGTTTTAATAACGCTAATGCATTTGAAGGTTGTATTTTAAGCAACCACACCCTTATAAAATCTATCACCCAAAGTGGTCTTAATGTCTGGAAACATAGTCAGATATAGCTAATGAATGGCTCACAATAAAAGATTTGGTTGATGTATTGCACCTTGGCACCAACACATAGTTTAGTGTACTCACAAAAGTTACATTGAACATAGTGCATTAGTGCAGGATTTTCATCTATCTCTGTGTAAACATCTGTCATACATTACCTAAGATGACTTTTGTCTTTGATTTTTACTGAATTCACTGTATATTTAACATATCCCAGAAGGAATGAGGAGAGTTCAAAAAGTTTTTCTACATTTCTAGACTTTGTAGCCACCCGTTTGATAACATATCACTATTAATATAATCCCTTCATATATCCACAGCACTATTTTATGATTCTCTCATGCCCTGTATTTTTTAAATTATTTTAAAATTTGAGATAAGTTTAAGTTCATATGAAGACAAAATCTGTGTCCTTAGTAACAGACATACAAGGAAACCATAAAGAACAGATAATGGAACAGAAAATATCTCACAAACTTTTAAATGCTATAAATATCAAATTGCAAGTTTATTTACTAGTGACAAATTGATTACCTAAAAATCACTTACCGTTCTTTGCTGTAAAATCATATTTTGGTTGTCTTTGATTGTCTTTTAATTCTTTGCGTTCAGGGTACATTGGAGTAAGAGTGCAAATAAATGGACCTTATAATTTATATTCACAAGGAGTAATATCAACCTAACCTTGATACTTCCTGAACACAAGAACAAGTGCTAAAGTAATTGTCTATGGATAAGGATTTAATTTTACTTTACATAGCTTTCAGAGTTATTAACAGAGTCAATTTAAAAGTAACAGTGCCACAATATAATAATAGTTGTCCACTGGTGAATCCATAATTAAAATATCCAATTAATATTGCTCACCTATGGTACATGAGTTTAAAAGAGGCTAGCTTTGTAAAGGATTTTATCAGGATTTCCTTAGCAGGTAAAGGATACTAATTAAGGGAAGCAAGTAGGTTTATTAAATCTGAAACTGGCAATTGGCTTGATGCTGATGAATTCCTATATCAGGAAATTTTTCAGGGATAGAAGAGTGTGATACCTTCTTTTCTCTTTTTTTTTCATGTGTCAGGTTGTGGGAGATGAACTTGAATCTTTCTAATCTACCCCTCAAGAATAATCAAGTTTTTCTATTTCATACCTGCTGTTCTTAGCAATTGGTGGGAAAAAGAAAAGGAGAGATGTCAGGACCAGAAAGCAACATAAAACATTTTATATAAACATTGCTACTATCACCAAATTCATTAAAAACTTTAATTCATAACCACTTGGAATTACTCAGCATTTTGTGAGCTTTTTATATACAGTTAAAGTTGAGTGTGAAGTCAGAGTGATCTTTAAGGTGGTGCTGCACTTCCTGTCCCAAGACTTGGACTGCACATCCTAATTTGCTCTAAACTGAAAGATACTGGACAATGTCTTAAGCCTCTTTGAACTAGGGAAAACAAATGAGACAAGATACATTAACTGTTTTCTGAAATTACAAAGCACAATACAAGTTTATGTGTTACTATGATACTTGCAAAAAATGTAAATGCTGTATAATCACACAAAATGGGAATTTCCTAACAGTTGCATCTTTATTTCTCTCTCAATGTCAGTGCTTCTCAAAATCTGGGAATCGATAACAGTGATTCTCACCCACTTAGAGACTGTGGTATACATAGAAATGATACTATTTGTAAGGCATGTTGAAATAAGTGAGCAAGGTTTCTTATACCCAAGTTGACTATCTGCTCTGGGAAATTGAGGGGATTAATAATTCAGCACAGCTAGAATCCATTTATGACCCACTAGTGTGAGGCAGAAAACTCTCCCTGTGTATAAAAATATCCTGGGTATCCTAATTTTACATATTTATTGTAGGGACCAGAAACCTGCACTTCTAGTGTTACTCCATGGTGTTTGAAACAATATTTCAAGGGACATATGTGCTGACATAATTGTTCCTACTTAATTAAAGAACAAAGAGTAGAGTTCGTTTTGGAACCAAGTTAAGAAAGTAGTTCCAGACTAATCATGGTTGAGAACAGGCATTTGTCAATATCAAGTTAGAATAGTATGCAAAAAAGAATAGCAACTTTAAGGTCAGAAGACCTGGTTTACATCCCAGTTGTGAAAATTACTGTGACCATAGGAAAATCATTTAACCTATTTTTGCCTTAGTTTCCTTGACCATCACAATGGGGATAATTTAAAAACTTCGAAGGGTCTTGGTGAAGATCAAGAGAGAGAATATTTGTGCAAACACGTAAGCCACTCAGTTCTTTACAGCTGTCAGAAGTTGTATTACTCTTCTTATTATTGCATTTACTTTGTAATGTAGAGATTAATTTCTTATTTGAGTTTTGGTGCTGATTTTAAAAGTAACTGCAAAGTCACATAATGATTCACTTGAAATAAATGACTTGTTTATGCTCAACAGAATGTCTTCCATAAAACATTTGCAAAATGGCAAGCAGAAATCTATCAGGAAGATTGAAATCATAGGATAATATAGCTCATCACTGTAACTTTTCATAACACTTTTCAAATACTCATAAGTGTGATTTTGAAATAATTGTATGTATATAAAATAAACATTAAATTGTGATTTGATAAAGCAGACCTGTAGTTTGAAAATAAAATACTACAGGAAAATGGAATGCCGTTCCAAAGGAAGTTAAGTAAATATATCATCTATCCATCTTGCCAATAGTGTTGCTAATTCATAATTCTGACAGCAACACATTACAAGTTATTCCTAAGGGGAAAAGTTGCCAAAACCTTTTATTGCTCAATTAAAGAATCTATATACAATTGATTACATCTGTCTTATTAAATGTCTTTTTAGAAGATTTGTTCATTCACTCATACAACAAATATTAATTGAAACCCTACTCTTTATCAGGCATATGGAGGATAAATAGGAACTCAGGCTAGGACCTCAGAAAGCCTGCTGTATTGATGGAAGATTAATATAAGAATAATAATCTGTAAATATAATATAAAATATGATAATTGCAAGATAAATTTCTATGAGAATGATAAATAATTACTAGATACAGAGTCATGAAGCGAACATTTTAAACCAAGTGAGGGGGATCAGGGTAGGCTTGTCAAAGAGGTTGAACTTGTGTTGAATTCAGAACTTCCAATAAAAGGAAGACCAAGAATGGATGAATGGTAAAGCAAGTCAGTAATTGGAAAGGAATGCATGGGGCAGCCCAGATATTGGAAAGTAGAAGTGTTTGAAACTGTGGTGAACGGAAGAGTGGTTTCCTCACGCAGCTCCAGGTGATTGTTGCCATGTAAGTTTTCAAAACCAGTAACATTATATATTCTTTGATTTTCCAGGAGAGCCAGATAGATATTCAGAGTTTTGTGTAAAATTTCCATATAAAATATGGCAACTAATCTAATTATTTTATTAATCATTTTAAAAAGGCCACACAAGACATACCTGCTGACCAAATTTGGCCTGTGGGCCACACTTTTCAATCTCCTGTAGTCATAAATCATGGTGAATCAAAGAATGTATATAATATTTTGGGATATAAAACCAATCAGAAATCCTAAATTGATTATATAACTATTAAAAACTCATGTCTACACTAAAATCTCTCTCCAACTTCAGGAAATCAAAAGTGTATTTAAGAAAAAAAAATACATGAGGTTATATGTTTGGGGTATAAAACTAAGAAAGAAACATAAAAGTTAACTAAAAGGATGACATGAATTTGAAAACCCTAGAATCAAAATGGTAAATAAAATTGAGACGGGTTAGATACAAATATTGAACTTCTCTAAGTTATGGGTAGGAGTTCTTTAAAACTTAGAAATATAGAAAGGGTCATCCATTGCAACATTAATCTCAACACAAGGTTTAAATTACACATAAACATATTAAATGAGGGGCATAGCAGAAAAGGAAACATCACAGATCCACTCATGAGAATAATGAGACTTCAGTGGCAGACAGCATGCTTTTAAGGCACTTATATTGGTATTATTGATGATATGATAGTCATCATTAAATAGACTGTGAGCTACTTAATCAAAAAGTAATTTACCATTGAACTGGCAAAGTTCAGCTAAAGCCCCATATCTGCTTGTCAGTTTTCAACCACCTCGTGTTTGGAGGACAGTTCTATATGTTCCATTCTGGTAAAACTGTGCGCTTACTAATAGATACACTGGGTTTACTCTGAGACTCTTACTTATCAAATTTGTTTCCGAAGTAGAAATTCACTATTGTCGACTCACATTTGTTAGTGAAAGCTTGTCTGATGGACTTTGCAGGGTATGTACTTGGTTTCCTTGTTGAAATAGAAAAAATTTCAGGGCTGTAATTCTTTGAGAAGACCAATACTGATTCTAATTTACATAAAGCTCTTTTCAGTAATGCCAAAGTCACACATCCTTATTTTGTTAATATGGATGCTCCCATCGTCTAATACATATATACACTGAGGGAATTTTTACTTTATTTTCCATTGTCATGTTAGTCTGAAGGAATGGGTGACTTTAAAAAATTGGGGAGAGGGTAGAAAAGATGAGAAAAAGACAAATACTTAAATTATTTAAATAAAAAAATGAGAGGAGTATCTATGTTTGCTAATTGTGGATTAGGTGGGGGAATATATACCTTTACTCCATCACATACTTTTAAAGAATTAGGGCTAGTTTTTCCCTTAAGAAAGACAAAGATGAAAATAGTGCTGGTGATAACAAGAATCAGAATGAACTGTAAAATATTTCAGGAATTTTATTTTCTTCTTGAAGTTTGTAGAGTTTATGAGCATTCCAATGGTATCCCCAATTGTACAAGATTGATAACCCTGCCTGTTTTTCTGGAGGAAAATATTAGTTCACATTTTACAAAAAAGTAATGTTTCAACTTGAAACTATTGGGTTACATGTACTTGAGGGGACTCACCAGAGAGAAATGTAGACATGTCTACAGTCTAAAGTTATGTCCAGGCTATTCAGCCAGCATGTATTGGGTGCTTTCTAAGTATCAACAGTATAGACACAGAAAGACACAGAAAACGAAATAGAGAATTGTACTGTAATGTGGTAAAAGTAAAGGTGAACATACACATGAGGTACTCTATAAAACTTGGGGAGATTTTTATTTAAGGGTTCATATTTTGTGGTTCATAGAAAGTGCTTTAAAGACAGTATGGCTTGAAGTTGTTCTTAAAGAAGAACTGAAAGTAAATCAGGCACAGAAGGTGAGTGAAATTATTCCAGGTTACCAGAATTTACTCCAAAATGGAGCAAACATTTTCCATAAAAGAATGATCAGGGAATATGGATTTATAGAAGAGAACAAAAGGTTCACACTGAAATATATTTGAAAAGGTGACTGTTAAGGAGAAGAATTATATACATTCTATGTACTCATAAAATGCAAGTATATTTATTTTGTCTTTTATAAAGAGGGGAGAATATTAGAATATAAGAGAACAATGTATCTACATATCATTAGAAGCAAAGGCTTAATATGGATCATGGATATGGTCATCATCAATGACCATATTAAAAACAGAGAGTAACACTCTCCACCAAAAAACCAGGATACTGAAGTTCAGATATATCATTTGTTAAATGAAAGTGTTGATCTTGACTCTAAATTATTTGATAAATTTAACATTCTATAAATCTTTTTTATTGAAGTATAGTTGATTTATTCTATGATTCTTTATAACAGTCTCCCCACCCCACCCCAAGCAGAATAGCTCTCCATTGTAAGATATCCTTAAAGGGAACTTAAAAAACCCTGAAATTTAGACTATGCTAATATTTTCTGTAACTTCTCCTGGCTCCTCTTACCTGACATCCCCTGAAGGGATATGACAGATCTGATTTTCTGTTTAATTTCAGATAATGTCATTTCACTGCTTTCCACTCATGATGGGTCAAGGTCTTGAAGACTTGAAGCAGAATCAGTAGAAATATGGTGGTACTTCCTCAAAATAAAGGCCTGAAAAGCTATAAAAGTTAGAAAATAAATATGAATTTTGAATAGCCATTTTTGGATCTTATGGCCTTTAGTGTAAATAATGAACAAACCAGAATCTTAAAAATGTCGGACTTCCCTGGCAGTCCAGTGGTTAAGACTCCACTTCCAATATAGGAGACGAGGGTCCAATCCCTGGTCAGTGAATTAAGGTCCCACATGCTGTGTGGCACAGGCAGCCAAAATTTTTTTTTTAAGTCTTTGAATAAAAGTGTAGAAGAAGATAAATTTTTTGAGTAAAACAAGGGAGAAGATCACCATCATGGGTGAGAAAGTTTTAAGTTTGACCCTACAAAAGCCATAGATATATAATAACCTCATGGAAATGTGTACTGAGGAAATTAGTATTGATATCAGCTTCCAATACGTAAGAGTGAAAATTTATCACATTATTTTTAAAACCATTTGAATATGCCTCAGCTCACCATTCTGTCAAAGAAACAAAGACTCGGTCACATTCAAAGAGAATATGCCCCATTTTCATGATATTCTATAGGAACCTTGAATTTACATCATTCAAAAATTTGGGAAACCACCTCTCATGTTTAGCTCTTCATCATATCAGGTTCTGATGTTCCTTGTTCTTTACAGGCAAGCTTGGACACACTGAGTATTCAAGTCATCAAGTACAGTATAATTCTAGCCTTCCCAGAAGCTATCTTACTTGAGCTACATTCTTTATTTGTGCTTGACCCAACAGTGCAAAGTACAGAGACAGCAATCATGGCACACTAATCAAGTGAGTTCGATTTCAGGTTATGACGTGATGAATTTGTATGTGGTTTGTTTTACTATTTATTACATTGTTGGTATGAGGAAGGAGTCACTTAATGAAGTCATCTAGGAATGAAAGATGTCCTTGCCATTCTGTTCTTAGTAGAAATGTTTGCCTATTTGTTCAGAATTCAGTTATGTTCTTTGCACAATTAACTCTTACAGTTTCAGGAAGGTAGATTCTTCTTTGTATCTTGTCTTCATAACAAGGAAATTACTTGCTACATCATCTAAATTGATATATTGTATGTCTAATAAAATAAGAAAGTATTTCGTCCCATGCATATATAACTTCTTGATTATACCTTACACATCTCCCGGTCAAATGCATGTTATATACTTATTGTCAACCAAACACATTAACCTTGTCCAGTAGAATAGGCTTTCTTTCTGAACAGTTCTGTTCACCACTCTTCTATTGGCAGCATGAATCTTCGAAATATCTTACGTCCTGATTGAAAAGAAGCCCACTCTATACTTAATCTCTTTCTACTTTTCTGGTTATCACTTCCTGTCACACACAGTCATCCTATCAAGACTCACCTACGTGGTAACAAGCAGGATGCAAGCCATCTACCAGTCTCATCACTTGAGAAAAATATCAAGAATCACTCCCTATCCAGTTTTAGAAAATAGCATAAATCAGGGGATACTGGCATTCTCAATTCAACTCAGATGACCAATTTTCATCTTCTTTTCACTTGGCAAAAACAAGTTTGAATCCTGTTCATGAACTTAAAGCAAATTAATTACATATTTGGAGGAGCAATGGCACATATATGACTCATAAGGTAATCTAAGATTTTTAAGATATGTAGTGATGACTTCTGCTCCTCAGAATGTAGGAAGAGAGGTAAAATGTATGACTTATTCTTCCTTTATAGATTACTGCCATGGCTTCCAAAAAATAGACTTTTTTTAAAAATAAATCACCCTATGAACCTTGTTATTCACTTAAGGCAAACAATAGATTTGGTAGATATAGCTGTTTATATAGATATCAGTTGAGGAATGATATTACATTCTATCCTTATTTGAACTAGAACTCCACTTTTGCTATAGTCACCTGTATACTAAAAAATGTATGAAAAAAGAGGAAGTTTATAGAGGCAAAATTGTTTAGTAATTCTGTAAGTGCACTTTTGGGGAAAGAATAAATGTTTTTAGCTAAATGCGAAAGAATGAAAAATTGGTAGTCTCAAAGTATTTAACGTATACAGATTCTAACACCTTGAAAAATGATTTAGAGTGATTCAGGATGGGATAGAAATACTGATAATGCAGGTAATTTTGGCTGAAAGAAGAAAATTTCGTGCTGGGTTTTGAGACAACTTGTCCTTGAAATATATTTCCAAAATGTATTCCAATTACACATTTTCTGTATAAAATTGTCTATCAGTGTGTACAGTTTATGTAGACACTAGTCTACAATTTTTTTTAGACTTTAGTAGATCACAGTTTCCTACCGGTCAGTGTTTCTCAAAATGAGACTCTCAGACCCACCTGCAACAATACTACCTACCAACATATCAAGGAAGATGTGTTTTTACAGAGCCCACTGCTTCATACATTATGGATTCTCATTTTCTATGAAACCTATGATTTAATTAATGAGTTCATGATATCCCTTCTCTGGCAGAAGAGACACTTCAAAGTTTCACATAAGATCTGTATCTGTGAAAGCCTTCTTCTGTCTCATGGACTCCTTTATTCCATTCAGTTTTAAAGGTTTTTTCTTACACATATTTACATCCTTAATATCTGAAACAGAGTCTAGGTCCACAAAACTTTGTTGACAAAATAAATAGATTAAAATGAAAACGTTAAATGACAGTGGAGAAATTTAATAATTAACTTTTTATAATTTTGTGAGAAAAATACAGATTGGGTGACATGTTGAGTTGGATGTGTTATCAAATTAAGCATTATTAAAAGTCCAGCGATCAGTTCTTCTGCAAATCTAATACATGATTTTCCAGTATCTGTTTGATTATTTCTGGTTGTAGCTTACAACTTCACAAGACAGACAATTCAATGGTAGAGCATGTCTCTTAAAATTTTTCTTCCTTATAGTTAGGTTAAATTTACTGCATGATATCTAATTTTCTTCTACAGAGTGACACAAAGTAACTCTTCATTCTTTTGACAATATTGCAGACATTTGGAAACACCTGTCATGAGTTTTCATATTGTCCTCTCTATCTAGGTATTCCTAATGCTTTAATTATCAGTTATATTAGCAAATCAAAATGCCTAGAGACTGTCTAGTCTTACAAGTGACTAGTCTCAGAGAAGATAAACAATAATTTGCTGATATTTATATATCTAAATAGTAAGAGTTGAAATTAGAAACCAGGTTATATCCTTCAGGAATAGTTTGAACTGAAAAAAAAACTCTCATCTCTGTCTCTATGTATGTTAATTACAGTGCCTTAAATATTCTAGAGTTAGACAGTTGCTGGCATTGGCTTGTGTCTCTAATATGAGGACTGAAGTTTGCATGATTCTTTCGGTTTTTATTTCATGGATACAAGATGACTGTTGCAGTTTCTACCATTAAATCTACATTTCAGAGAAAGTTGTAGAAAGGAGAAAGGATCTTGCCTATGAAAAGAAATAAAAGGCTCACTCAGGAATCCCAAAAAAGCCTTCCACTTACTTACCATTTTCATTGAAAATTGGAGCTGTGGAGTGAGTGGGTTATTGGCAGTTGACCACCCTTTTATGCCACATGTATCTTCAGATCTTAGACATGAGCCCAGTTTATGAAAACATTCTGTTTAATTTATTCCTTATATGTAATGCATTCCTGAGTGATAAGCATTCTGGTCATCTTTTTATGCACATAATTCTATATTAACAATAAAAATGATAACAATTGAATACTGACAAATTGTATAATTGTTTCATATTATTTGATGATCATGCTTGTGACATCTGGCTTGTCTAAATGTCTTGCTTTGGCCAGTGATATGGGGTCAAAAGTGACAAATACTATCTCCAAAAAAGCCATCATAAGGTTCCATCTTTGCTTTTCTTCCTGTGCTACAAGAATGGCATGTCCCAAATAAGGACTGCTCTGCCAGCATGATCCCTGAATGAAGACAACAGATGGAGAAAAACAGCAGTCAGTATCTGTCCACAAGTATCATGAATGACAGATCTTTGTTGTCATAAGTTCCTGAGATTTGAGGGGTTTTAGTTATCCCTCAAAATCTGGGAAAAGCTGGCTATTCTATGAATAGTTTAATAGGTACTTCATATAGTTTTTCTAATATGATATTCAGCATAGATCTATGAAGTAAGCCTAGTTTTTGTGTGAGGCTCAGAGAGATTTAATCCATTTCCAAATAGTCCTACAGTGGATAATTAAGTCTCCAGAATAAGACCCAATATTCCAGATGTGTTCTTACTATTAAGAAGCTCCATGGAAAATAAGCAACTTTGATCTTGATTGTATAGATGTATTATGGAAATCTCAGATTGAATCACTACTTTTTCACAATGTATTTATTTATTTATTTATTTATTTATGGCTGTGTTGGGTCTTCGTTTCTGTGCGAGGGCTTTCTCTAGTTGTGGCAAGTGGGGGTCACTCTTCATCGCGGTGCGCAGGCCTCTCACTATCGCGGCCTCTGTTGTTGCGGAGCACAGGCTCCAGACGCGCAGGCTCAGTAATTGTGGCTCACGGGCCCAGTTGCTCCATGGCATGTGGGATCTTCCCAGACCAGGGCTCGAACCCGTGTCCCCTGCATTGGCAGGCAGACTCTCAACCACTGCGCCACCAGGGAAGCCCCTGAATCACTACTTTTTTACCACATAATTGCCTCAGATGGAGGTAAAATGAAACTTTCTTGTCTTTTCAACATAAATATTTTCAAACTATGGCATCATAGTAAAATAATTAAAGTAATAAATATCTTTTAAAATTAGATGGCATCAATTTCTTTAATTCTACCACATAGATTTTCTAAAATAGTTTATTACCAAATTTGAGTTTCTGCTCTAAAAGCTATTATTTCTTTCAGTCTATTTTATAGTTAGAATGTATGCAGATAAAAATTTAATAGAAATTGTTACACCTTTGTATCAATTCAATTAAAGGAAATTTTACACACAGTGCACTTTCTTGGAGAAATATAACTTTTCTTTGTAATTGCTCGTATTTGGATTCCCCAATGTGCCAGTGAAAGGGCCTATCACTGTGACACTAATTCATATTTTAATATGTTTTTATGTAAATCAAATGTTATACTCAATAGTTTGGAAAGTTTATTAGACAAGTGGAATGCTCCAAAGTTTCTGAATGTACTCTTAACTGTGATTAGTGGAAGGAAGATGATATAAGTGCTTCAGAGAACAGAAAAGGATTGTGTGTTGTTTAATAAATTTTATTTTCACTGCCTAATTAAAAGCTGCTGTGAACAGCATGGGGCTCCTACCCCCTCAATTTTCTCCATTAATTTCTGGTCATTGAATATAAAACTATTACAAAAGATGGGGATACGTATCCTCTGTTTCCCATAATTTGTAGTTGTCTCACCCGGATTCTACCCCAGGACAATATGATTATAGAATTGTCTAATTGAGACAGTCAATTTAAGGATGATGAAATATAGAGAATAATTATAAGCAGGATTCATTAGAGAAAATGAAGGCAGGGTTTACAGTATATCTCATTCCCTGCATAGCATTTGACTTTTGAGACTACTTTTATGTATTTTTAACTGCCATATATTTTCCTCCAGTGCTTTATTAGAACATAGGACTTTCCAGTGATGGTTACAACAAAAGTAAACTGATAAATCCTCTCTAGATTAGGAATCTTGTCAAAGATAGGAAGCTTATCAATGTTTCTAATCAGCCGGCCTGAATTCTTTATCTAGGTACACACATTCTCTCTCATTCTCTCTTCTGGCTCTCTCTGTCTCCCTCTTCCTGTCTCTTTCTCTCTGTCTGTGTGTCTCTCTCTCTCTCACACACACACATAGACATATACACACATGGACATACACACACATGCAGACACAAAACCAAAATGAAACTCACCACACATAACAGTGCTCAACTTCAAATGTTGCCTAATCTCAGTTAGGAATTAAAAACTGGGTGTATTGATATTATAATAATGGGAAAGAAATAGTGTGCAGATAGGTAAGCTAAGATGCTAGATGGAATTAGATTTTTAAGTTTACATATATAACAATTCAGCTGCATTTTTCATGTATTAGAAAACCATCTAATAACCTTAATCTCCTCCAAGTGGACAAATTTTTTAATGATAACAATGGGCAGACGTTTTTCTGCATCTCTAAATTTATTGAATTGTGTTTGTTGGCTTTTGTAATAATAATTATCTTTTTATAAATAATGTGGTAAAGCCTCTTGTTTTACAAATAGCATTTTAATGTAATATTTTAAAAATCAATATTAATGAAGAATATCCACAATGAGCAAATTATCAAATTTTAAACAAAGAGAGGACTGTATGACTTATTTCTTCTATTATGTCAGGCACCAGTCTCAGCATGGCACTGTTTTTGTGTTTTGTTTTTGAAAACCTATTGGATTTTTTTGTGGTTGTTATCTTTTTCTGCCAGCTTTATTGAGTTACAACTGACAAATAACGTTGTGTATGTTTAAGACATACAATGTAACTCAACTTTTTGAATCATTTTTAAATGCATATTTTTAACTAATATAGCATTTCTGTTATAATGTTTAAACATATTACCATGAAAACCCTTAAAATTTTAGTGCCATGCAATGGCACTCAGTGGATCATGACAGACAAAACAGGAACTCAAAAGGGCCTGGACAAAAATAAAAAGAAATTAATGTTTTAAAAACTTAATGTCAATACATCTTGTGCTCTCTTCACATCCTGCACTAATTTAATTAATAATAATTTTAAAAAATCATTGTTTGCTACAGTTAAAGATCTATGGATGATTAACAGAGTAAAATCTGGCAGAATTTGGCAAAAAAGTTTAAAATTTGTTTTGATTATACTCTTATTTTTAAATATTATAATTAATTAAGATATTATAAAATTTCACTCTGTCTCCCTCTAGCTACTGTGCTCTTTCTTTTATTTACTGTATTTGAATTAAACTCTTTATACCCATTGTGTATAGTTATTTTTGTAGTTTATTGGTTTGCAGATATTCTTCACTCAAGATACTGTCTCTCGTCTTTTCTGAAACCTCACTTACTAAATATACTGAAGCCTTCTTTGAGCTTTGGTTTCTGAGGTATCATCTTGCTTTGTCTTATTTGTCTCCGGCTATTGTTCTTAGTTAGAGTATTTCCTTTCCTCTGACTCCAAATTTCATAATCAGTTCCTTCTATTTCCATCCTTGATCAATTTATGTTTGTTTTTAGTTCCACAAGATATTGTGGGCTGGGTTATTTTTGTGCTGTGACCCTCTTTTTTTTCCCATAAGAAAATATATAGAATCAAGCACAGAATAATTAGAATAATTGGGAAGTACAATTCTAAGATGTAGTGAGAGAGGAAGGGGTTAAATTTTTCTCACCAGAGGAGGTAATGACTGATGTCTGAAGGTAAATGTTCCTAAGTTGGGGAATACCATGATCATTCTTGTGTTTTATTTCCTATAAACACATTTTCTCCATGTCCTCATTTCTATTACTCATTTCTCTTATTTTTGTTTCATGTCCTTCCTCTAATCCCTTAGTAAACTTAAAGTGATATAACTGAAAGAATGAGTAGAGATTTGTAGAAAGCTCTACATTTCACTTCTTGCTCATGTAGTAATTATGCAAGTCAGAGCAGTGGGGTGGTTTAAAGACTGTACTCTGATTTGACTCTTGGCTCTGACATTTTCAAGCTGAGTAATGCTGGCTAACTTAACCTACCTGTTCTTAATTTTCTTCCACCTATGAAATGGGAACATAAATTATAATTATCTTACAGTTTTATAGAGAATATTTTAAAGTTCATGTCTGAAATCCCCAATATTTTTCTCTCTTCTGGCCCTCTTTCAACTGTTAGTATTTTCTCTAAGGAGAGTAGAGTAACCAACACCTGGTATTATCTTTTGAAACTCTATCTCTAGCTATGTCTCGACTTTTATTTATATTCACCAATCAATCTCTTAAGTCAGTATCATTTTAGGATTACTGTAACTTATAACAGAAACTAGACCTAGCTGATACTAGATCAGCTGAAGTCTAGCTTCATTAGACAGTTTTCCTCTTCCTCGAAAAGTAACCATTGTGAGAAATGAGGTCCTTTTATAAAATCTGTACTTATCCAGTGGAACTGTACCATAAACCTGAGTGATCTGCCTCAGAATGGAGCTGCCAAAAAAAAAAAAAAAAAAGAAACTGGAAAAGTAACTTGATAATTAAAGGTACTAAAGCAGATGTTTTATTTCATCCTTCCCTGATACACCTTTTTTTTTTTTCTTCATTTCATGTCACTTAACCAGTCCTGTCCTAGTACCTGAGCATTCTTCCCATCCCTGTCAAGTCTTTGTGTTTCCTTCTCTCTGACTGGCCTGATTCACCCTGTAATAATTAGTGTCTGCTGACTAGCCCCAATTTCCCCTGGACTGTGAAGTTTGGTGAACCCTGATCATATAATGCAACCACATTTGTTACTGAGAACCCACCTCCAAGAATCCTTTCTTTGTTGTTACTATTTTATTATTTGTTTTATTACATTCACATTTCTTCAAAAGATAGTTAATAGTTTATTCATTTATTTATTCAATAAATATTTAATAAAAACCTGTTCTTTTGCATGCCCTGTGCTAGATACTGAGAACAAAATTAGCAAAAAAAAAAAAAAAAATGACATGGTACCTACTATCAAGAGGGTTCTAGTAAAATGGAGGGACAGTCAACTAATGGGAATAAACATAAGGTCCACAGGAAGCACAATAGAATACTGATCTCAATCCTGAGGGTCAGGATTGGGTTGTCAAAGGTGGCATCTGTCTTGGTCTGATCAAAAAGTAATTTATTACTTTCAATGATGAAACTAAGAAAAATTTCATGTTTTTCTAACCAAGCAGGCTATTTAAGCAGAGAACCTATATGTGTAAATACGAGGAAAACAAAAGATACTTATACTGTCACCTTCTCCTGACCTTCAGAACTACAGTAAATGAAAAGTGAATCAAGGACTTTTCTCAAGAAGGTACAACTCTCCACACTTGGTGCAGGGGAGACCATATTGATGACAGAGTCAGGCATTAGGGATATCTTCATAGCCTTTGGATCTTTGAGGAATTCTGGATCTGCCTCTTCTAGGCAGGGGGAAGAATAATTCTGTGAGAGAATCCTAGCAATGCAACAGCAAGCTTCTCCAGAAAGAGGATTCAGGGTCCTTCACTTCATAAGGCTAGCTCAGGGGTGTCCTGCCTTTCACTGAGAATGCCCAGTTCTCATAGGGCATGATATAAATATACAAATTCCTCATCGAGTCTTGAAAATTATGTCATTCTGAATTCAACAATTTTTATAATATAGAAAGCAATTGTACCTAAATCATACTATTGCATAATCGTAAAT
Organism: Lipotes vexillifer; assembly: GCF_000442215.2. NCBI lineage: Eukaryota > Metazoa > Chordata > Mammalia > Artiodactyla > Lipotidae > Lipotes > Lipotes vexillifer. Next base: position 2,449,404 of record NW_006777228.1, read on the forward strand.
ACACACAATTGTTTGAGTTATTACAATTTGGGGAACAAAGCATGTAAGTTTCATATTTTCTTGAGAGGCACCAATTCCACAGAAGCAAGTGTTCCCAGGGTGCCTTAACAATAATAATAACAACAACCAAAACAATGGTGAGTGTTCATGTGCACCAAAGGGCAGAGACCAGTAGACCAGATAGTGAAAACACAGGTAAAGGCTTTGAATAAAGATTGAGTTTGGTATCTGAAGTCTTTATTATATGCCAATGCATTGTGGAAGTAATTGACAAAAGTGAAAATGTCAAAAAGTGTTTGGAGGAGGGGATTTACTGTGTGTGGAGGAAGGGTTGCTTCCTCATTCATTTTCTTCTCAATATGTTTCAGAGAATGAAAGTAAAAGGAGAAAGACATGAGAGTTATTCTTTCAGAAACATACTTGGAATATATGCAGAACATATTTAACATGCTATATAATAATTCTAATAAATTTGGGATTTTTGTTGATAATTATATTCTATTTTACACAGAGAAAAATATTACTCATAATTGAGTAGCCAATGTTATACCAATGTACACTCATAGGAAAGAGTCATCTTTTCTCTTTTTTCTATGCCTTTTGCCATGAAGTAGGAATACAGAGTGATGGTGTACCTATAAAAAGCAGAACATGAAAGGCTACATGGTCCCCTGTGGATCCATTACATTTTTGGCCTATATATTGCAATTGTACTCATATTTATTGGATACATGCTATTTTCTAGGTGATATGACAGGTTCTGAGGAGATAAAGATTATTAGGGCATGCCCTCTGCACCTTAAGACCTAAGAATTTTATGAGGATACAGATAATCCTATAACTTACTGCCTGCTTTACTGGAAATATAACCTAGAGTACAAGATACTGCTTCAGAGATGGAAGGATTGAACATATCTCAGCAAAAAGAAAAGTAGGCATTTGAACTTTTCTTATGTATATACACAATGTTCTGTCCTCCAAAGGAAAATTTATCTAATAACAAATTATTCTAAGTAGTTATCGATCACTACATTCTTGCTGTCTAGTATTATATGATATCAGCCTGTGCCTTTATAAATCAATGCTCTTTATATTTTGTATTTCCAAAAAATTTTCGCAGTCTCTCTAACTCTTCAAATTATTTTCCAAGCAAACTGATAAGGAGATCATGAAGTAAGATCATCTTTGAGAATTAGTTCAGTGCCTATCACTGTGCTAAATATTTTATGTACATTATCTCTCACAATTCTCACACAAATCCAGGAATCTTAATTCTGAAATCAAGCAAGGAAAAAGCCAAAATAAAATTCAATCTTTGATCTTTGTTTTATATGTATATATATGCATTTGTACAGGCATGTGTTTATTTACTTTAACTTGATCTTGGTAAAAGTACTATGTTTTAAAATGGAAGTATATTTTAATTGTTGCAGTTGAAACTAAGGTGGAAAGGAAACTAAAATGATCGAATCAATTTCTGCCCCCTCTAGACAGGGTTGTATTTAAAGAGCATGTCCAGAAGGTATAGACCCCTAAGTCCTCCACTGTTGATAATTCTTGTGCAGACTTCAGTGATGTAGCTAATAGTCTGGCACTAGTTAACAACAAATCGGGCACTGGATTCTGTTTGCTACCTGCGAAATTCCTGTACTACCAGCTTTTGATTTCTCTCCCCTGTTGCTTAAGGAATATCAGGTTTAATTCTTTGGTAGTTTAATGCTGGTAGAAGTTTAGTCTAACTTTAGCGTGAAGTAAAGTATTTTGCGTCTCATACCTTTGTCTTTATTAGAGACTTGCCTCTGTGTAAACCTCTGGATTGTACATTGTTACCACGTGAAAGAGAATGGGATTAACCGAATTAGCTTAATCTGAGGTATATTTAGAAGGTAAATCTGAGTATATTTAGAAAGTAAATCTGAGCATATTTAGAAAGTAAATCTGTTAATCTCCTCCATTAAAAGTGGCTTATTATATTCAAAATGTAATGTGAAGAGGAAGCAAATTCTGTATTCATGACACACATGCAACATAGTTTTAACAGAACAGTTTTGCCTCAGCCAGAGATTGCCTCCCGTTTCTTCCTATAGTGTTGAATTGAGCTTCATATTCATATAGGAAAAGACAACCCTGTCCAGCTTCTAAGGCTTATAGTAATACTCTCTTTCATGACCTAGTTTCCTTGAAAAGCCTTGCCTTCTCAGATTTCCTGTAACTGTCCTAGGACCTGGCATTTATTATGTTTGCAAGTAATCTGATATTGTATGAACCATTGCAAACCTTCAGAAATGATCCAGAAATCAACTAATTAACTTGTTGCATTAGAAATGAAGGATGATGTGGAAGAATTTATAAAAGCATGATTTTCTTTCTTTGGCAGCATGTTTGGAAACTGCATTAGCTGTGTTCATATCATAATTTCTCAACTGAATTCATACGTTATGCTAAGATTTTATGCATTTTTGGTGAAAGGAGTACAACGTTATTTGTATACATTTATGATGATAAAATAATGTCTAACAGAATTTAAGTGATTAAACTTCTGATGTTAACTGTTTGTTAAATCATTGCTTGAGGAAAAGGAAAAAGAAATACTTCTGACATAGTTCTTCTATTTTAGTGTGTCAACATCTTTATAATGTAACACTGTACAACTGAGAAAAGAACCTGGACTTCAAGGCCAAATCTGAGCTTCACCATTTATTCATTAACTGTGAGACCTTGAACAATTTCTGTGAGACAGTTTGAAAGGGCGTTAGCAATTTCTACTTCCTAACTGTGGAGCCAAAACCAAAATAGGCACCACACAGTGCTTAATATATAATAGACGTGCAATAAGCAAAAGCTAATTTAAAATATAAATATATTTTCCCCATATTTTATTTTAATCCTCTTTGTACTTTTTTCCTTCACACCCACCCTCCTGCCTTGTCTTCACTCTTTTTTTTTTTTTTTTACATCTTTATTGGGGTATAATTGCTTTACAATGGTGTGTTAGTTTCTGCTTTATAACAGAGTGAATCAGTTATACATATGTTCCCATATCTCTTCCCTCTTTGTCTCCCTCCCTCCCACCCTCCCTATCCCACCCCTCCAGGCTTGTCTTCACTCTTTACCTCTTGCACTTCTGAGCCACAATACACAAAATGGTACATAGAAATTTATCAGACCTAAGAAAGTGGTATGTGGCTGGAGTGGGTATGATAAAATGTGAGAATTGCTAGAAAATCAGTTATTGTTTGTTCATTTGCCTGATTGGTAGTTCATTTTCACTGTTTTTTAAATTCTTAATTCTTTAAAAATGTTAAAGCACCTGAGTGCCATGGCCTGCTTTGATGATGGAGAAGGACAAAGAACCTATCTCTTTGTGTTCTGATCCATTCTGCTGTTATACAGCTATATCATTGTAAATATAGCTTCATAGAAGTTATACATAATTGGAATATTTATGAAACTATTTTGCCAACCCAATATGTAGCTTTTGTTTCAACCTGTGATTTTTAAAAAATTCTCTGTACTATTAAACCTAAACCACATAAATTTAGGAGGGGAAAATATTTAGAATAGACATAAAAATAAATTTCTGGCTACTACAATCAAAGATACAAGTAATTAGGTAGTATCTTCTTCTCTGATTATATTTCACTGGAATATAAAATTCTGTTGGATGTGTTGTCTAAAGTATAACCTTACATGAAAGGGCAGAGTCAATTTTTTTAGAGTTTCTTTCTACCTTAAGATTTAAAATTAAATAATTCTAAGAAAATAACGTTAAATATACTTCCATTGCAGATCATCTACTAATTTTACAAAACTTAAGTTATAAAGGGGAAGAAATAAGCTCCAAAGGGCAAGAATTTCTAGATTTGTTTTGCCTTTATCTTTAATTTCAGAGCATGAAATTACTTTTTGACATATATCAAATACATAAAAGTGATAAACTGAGGTCATCAATTGCTTGCTAAAAGAAATAGAATAACATCATAATTAAAACCAGACAAAACATATGTTTAAAAAAAGGCAATTATTATTTGTGCCATAATAGTACTACTATTTGATTGGCTAAAGTGCACTGAGAATAAATAACTCCCGTGTTACCAATTATACACGTTGACTTGGTGCCCTGTTGTTTTATTAACATCAGGGGAGGGACCAAGTTCTTCATATTGTCTTGGCAAATGAACCATATTTTTAAAATAACTGATGAAACACTGCCATAAAATGAAGAGGTACAGAATGTTGTTTTTATGGAAACATGACTTTTCATAAAATCTTTTTGTTTTTGTTTTTATTTATTAGATTTCAGTTTTATTTTTGCAGTAACAGTACCATATTTAGCCTATTCAGAGAAACAGGGAATAAACAAGCTGATCATTATATTCTTATTCTTAGCTGCTTTGTTTGGAAGTCTGAATGGTCATGAATTCTACACATTTTCATTAACCAGTGAATAAAGAAGATAGCTTCAGCTTACATAAAGGTAATGAGTAATGCCCTGCAAGGACCTGGTTAAACACTTGGAAGATGGTAGAATTTGACATTTTACTTTCAGAAGGGTCACATCTTCAGTTGTTTGATGATGTAGCCATTTCCCTCTCAAGATACACTGTAGTGTTCATTTTATTGCCATGATACTCCTTCTTTCACACCCATTCGTCTTCCTTTGTACCACCTACCAGTATCTTTGGGAAGGACATTTTTTTTTTTCTGCATCTGAGTAAGGGAAGGGCAATGAAAATACTTATATAAATATTTGGCCAACAAGAGAACAAAGTATAATTTGAAAGATAAGAGATACAAGCTGTTACTTGTTGAGTGAGCCAGGCTCTGTATTACATGTGCTGCAAAGATAATACCCTTAATACAGAAAAAGGGACCTTCTACTCAACAAGGTGAAACAGTTCACCCAAGTGCACAAAGACAAGTGACTACACAAAAGTGTCCATCTGTGGTTGGCTTTAAAGCCCAAGCTCTCTTTCTCTCCCTCTCCTCCATTTATGGAAATAAATATATAGTTAATGATAAAGTACAGCTGAGCTCAGACATGCAAGAAACTTATAATGTTATGTATTGAGGAGATTACAATCATTTTGGCGGGGTGAGGAACTGTGCTTGCCCGGGAATGGCATTTGATATTTTACTGTGGGAGTGCTGCATCTCCTGGTTTGTGGTGTCACTGTATCAGCTCCTTCAAATAAGATAAAATAGCATGCATCCACATTTGTTTTTCTTACCCTACATGATGATGCATGAAAGCAAGTTTGAGGTTTATTGATTAAGCCCAGCAACTCAATATTAAGATATAAAACATAATCTATTTCTGGGATATAAATGAGAGAGGCATTTTCTGTTTGTTTCACTTACATTAAACAGTTGTTGGTGACTTTGTGACTGGGATTTTATCAGCTTTTTGGAGAATGTGCAGTATTATGCTATCAAAAAGATTTTGTCTGTATTTATTAATATGGATATCTGGTAAATTTTTTTAACAAATACTTATCTTGAAGATCTTCTGATACATAATTATAAAATTATAACTTGTTGCTGAGAACAAATTGTTATTCCTTCTTAAAGAAATTAAATATTTCCTAAGTACGTTTTATATAATTTATTCCTAGAACTTTTGATTATACATATATTAGATATAAAGAAATGGCTATAAATATTCACTCTTACTTGCTCAAACCAATTCATTAGAAAAGGTGATAAGGATCTTTATGTATTTGACAAATATTATCAAGTCATTTTCAGTGGGATTTTCCTGCAGAAGCAAAAGTAATGATATCAGTCATATAAAACTTCATAAGAGCTTCAATGCAGGTGTCAGGTAAATTACACTGACTAGATTTTGAAAAAAAAATGACATTTAAAGAGGAAAGAATGTCTAAGATTATGTGCTCACAGAATACATAATAGGTGTATTTATGTGTATGTGTTAATTGCTGAAAAGTGAGGGAATTATATTATAATCTACATTCTTGAATAAATCAGATAATTGGCGTGAACATTATCATTAGATGATGAAATTATCTCTCTTACAAACACCAAAATCTAGATTCAAAAGCAGAACAAGGGCTTCCCTGGTGGCGCAGTGGTTGCGAGTCCGCCTGCCGATGCAGGGAACACGGGTTCGTGCCCCGGTCCGGGAAGATCCCACATGCCGCGGAGCGGCTGGGCCATGGCCGCTGGGCCTGCGCGTCCAGAGCCTGTGCTCCGCAACGGGAGAGGCCACAGTGGTGATAGGCCCACATACTGCAAAAACAAACAAACAAACAAACAAAAAAAGCAGAACAAGAGATATTTCATAGAGTCTTGATACTGATTGATGAGACTGCAATAAAATTTTTACAAAATAAACAATTCAAGAAAAATTCAACTTTGATGCATTTATTTTGTTCTCTTTTAATATCTACTTGATGATTATAATCAAAGAACCTAGAGCACAAATGATATCTTAGTGGATGCCAAAATCTAGTGCTGTGTCTTTTAATAATTAATCCCTAAATCAAGCAGAATATTACCTGATGACTGATACCATTCTAATTCCCTCATTAGAAGATAAGGGGAGTACTTTTCAAGAGCTTTGCTTGGTTTTTCTCAAAGCAAAATGTTTTCTGAATGGAACTTTTCCACACTGGGCCTGAGACATGAACTGAGACACTTATACTTAAATTCTATTCTGTTTTTATACAGCGGTGAACCTGATACATAGAGCAATTTGTTGTCATTTTATCCCCTTCCGTATGTGCCTTGTTAAAGCAGATGGGGATATATCTTGGTAATGTGTCTATGTTTTAAAAAAAAAGCGACAGCCTTGTTTTTAATGTCAAAAGCAATCCGTTGGAAGTCTGTAGAATGCAAAGTGTCCAGATAGTTTTAAGTGCAAAAGAAATGAAACAAACTTAATTTCTTCCTTTTGAAATTCAAGCAAATTCAGTTTTTTTCACTAATTTTGATATTGCCTTAACTAAAAGCTAATACACGTAATCATAGACTCTAGATAAATTAGACAAAGATTATTAATACTTTGTTCAAATTTTCCTTTGGTTTACCCTATTCAATACCACAAGCTGGTACTACCCTACTCACAACCCCCTTTCCCTCCCCTGACCATTTTTCACCCTTGAAACTTACCACCTTCTAACATTATATATGATTTACTTGTTTTGTGCTTATTGTGTACTGATTATTTTCTGTGTATTGCTATATTGTAATTGCCAGAATAAGAGTTTAGTAATTTATATACTGATAAGGTCCAGGTGCCTAGAAAAATGCCAATTTACAAAAGAGAAAGAGTGATCAATAAATGTGTATCAAATGAAATAAAATATTTAAACAGTGAGCAACAACACAAAAATCTTAAGAAACTGAAATTTGTCTATTTTCAATCGGATTACATATTTGAAACAAAAAATTATAACACAAGTACAAATAGATAATATAGTGTCTCTAATCATGAACTAAAAGTAAAACAATTCCAGTGATAGATTTATAACCTTATTAATATATTTTCTCACTCTTAGTTGCAGCTGAAGAACAAAGATAGCACCATTGAATCACAAACATTTATTTTTGTAACCTTGTGATGAATAATAAAATTGGAAAATATTAAGCTAAAAATTAAAGATATTAAAAACATCGTAAGGGGGAATGATTTAAACATCAGATCTTTGCAGCATCTTAGCATATTAGGACATAACTGAGATTCATTTCATATGCATCTGATTTCCACAAATAAATATTCTCTAAGTCCAGCAAGTGAATTATTTATAGGAACTTCATACAGTTGAATTTCTTTGCATGTAATTCTTCTTAAGTGACAGTGGTTTCTTTTATGATGGGTCCTAATGTCAGTCTTGTGCAAATGTGCTGCATGACCTTAAATGGTACACTGTCTTACAGGACATCATTTTATACCCCCAAAATGTGGGGTTCAATATACATGACCTCCAAGTTTCCTTCTGCTTCTATGATTGTGTGCCTTTGTGTCTTCCATTTCTGTGATAGTGTGTCTCTTCTTACTTCCCTATATGTGATTTTGTTTTTATGTTAAAACACTTATTATTTACAAATATGTCTGGATCTACTTTTGTTTTTTTGGTTTTTTTTGCGGTATGCGGGCCTCTCACTGTTGTGGCCTCTCCCGTTGCGGAGCAACAGGCTCCGGACGCGCAGGCTCAGCGGCCATGGCTCACGGGCACAGCCGCTCCGTGGCATGTGGGATCTTCCCAGACCGGGGCTCGAACCCGTGTCCCCTGCATGGATCTACTTTTAATTTACCATTTCCACATTTTAAAAAAGTGAACATGTTATACTGAAGCAATGGTTAGTTTTAGAATTAGAGTATCCTATACTATAGATTATTTACATATTAAAGATATACTCTATTATACTATGCAATACACTAAAGATATTTTTATAAAATATATTTTATGTCTATAAATACAAATTTTATATATTAAAGATAGAAAATATTTCTGTTATGTTTTCCTTAGAACTATAATTTAAAAAAGAAAGTGCTCTCGTATTTATCAGGAGTCTGCCTTTTTCTAGGTACTGAATTAGGTATTTTACTTCTACTATTTCACTTACTTAGAGAAGTTGCAGTTGCTAAAAAGGAAACCTGACAAGTTTGAAGACAATATAGTGTTAACAGACAGGCAATTTATAAAATTACATCAGTATCAGAATTTATAAGGAAATATTTGATAGTTAGATTTCCCTTAATTACAAAACTGTTGCTCAGATTCAACTTTGAAAATGCATTTGACTCATCACTTCTTTTTATTTACCAGAATTTGCAATATTTCTGATTACCATGCACAAGACCTACAAATAATGTGTAGGGTATTTTATTTTATATTGAACTTTACATTTCAGCCTCATGTCAATAGTAACCAAGAGTTGTGTCTCATAAAGAATATCATAAGTAAATTCTTGATTTTGAGATCCAACTTACAACCATCATCTTATATTGGCAATTACATTGTGATTGTTCTTTTGTTTTGTTAAAAACCCTCTTGTATGGAGAATATGATGCTTTTTTCAAGTGTTGGTTGTTTGCAACAAAATACAAATGTTTGATTGACTTAGTTCCTCTGCCGTCCAACAAAGATGTTTCTTTCTAAACATCATGAAGCAACTGTGACACTGCAGTTGATCCACTGAAAGGACCTCATGTAGAAACATTTGTCCAAATCCAACTGCCACAAGGACAAAATCATGGGAAGCTTGAATTTATCAATGTCAGGGAAAACATAAAACCAAAAATCTGAGTGTGGAGAGATGTTAAGATACTAAAAGAGTCCTTTTTTAAAAAAAATGCATAGCTCTTTATTCTCTTCGTACAGTGCTTTATCTGAGTCATTAAAAAGCAGCTAATGTTAAATTGAATTTGCATATTGTCTGAGACTATTAAATAATGGTAGAAATAGTGTTTATTATTACTTCATATATTCTGGAGGGAAATTTTGTGTTTAACAACAAAAGCATCTTGATATGCAAATCCATTTCCTTGCAGCTCTTTTTCTCCCAGAAGAGACTCTTCTCAATGTATTTTTGGCTGAGTGCTCCTTAAAAGGAAGGAAGGAGGGTAGGAAGGGCAGAGATGTTAAAATATGAAAAGTAAATGCCAATCCTCAAGGCCCTGGTTTTTAGGAAAGTTGAATGACAGGAAACACATTTTTTAAAAGGTGTTAATGGAGTGACGAGGTTCAAATTACAAAGGAAAATCTAGTTCAAGGAGGTGAGCTGCTTTTTTGTTAAGAAAGCTAATTACTTCTTAGTCTAGGAAATAATTCAAGGAACAAGCGTCAGGTTTCATTATTTTAGTCATGTTTTCATTTTTAGTTTCTCACCAGAACTTTGAAAAAAAGTCAACAGCTGTGTAGAAGAATTTGGAATCTTTTCAAGCTTCATATTTCTCAGCTGTTTCTCCTCTGGTTTTGGAAGAAGGCAAAATCAGATGTGAATGCTTTATGAGTATAGCTCTAAATGTGTATTTCTAATTGAATATAGGAAAATAAAGTTAAATAACAGCTGATTTGCATTTATACTCCACTGTTTAGTTTCTTAAAAGAATACCCTTTGATACCCTTAGATACTTCTCAATTAGTTTATCACTGATGGCAATACAAACTTTAAAATAACAGTAGATTAATGTGTGTGATTAAAAAATATCACTGAACATATTCAGCTTGTCTTTTCTAGTGAAATCCTGACATAATTGATAACAAAATTAGAAAAACATTTTCAATAAAACAACCCAAATTAACCAAAATAAGGTTTTACAGAAAAAAGTCTTGTCTTCTTTAGGAATCCTATTACTTGGCATAAGACAGTGAAATTAAAAAAAGAGAAATGACTACTGTGAAATACAGCAAGTAATGCAAAGTGGTAAAACTCTCTAATATGTTATTCAGAGAATAGTAATTATAAAAGTACAGTAGTGATAAAAAGAATTTACTCAAATACTGAACTTTTCCCTTGTCTTTGAAGTATTTGTCTGAGTACAGTAAAGGCTCACCTGGACAGTCAGCTCAAGAACTGCTATGATTTCAAAAGTCTTCTGTGTGTTTGAACTAATATTCCCACTGCCTGAGTAGCAGTAAGGTATGAGTAATTTGTAGGATTATAATTACCTAGACATTATATCTAGGATTTCTTATAGATGGACTCTTTGTTACTGACTTTTAGGAGAAGAATGAGGAATTAAGAATATCCACAACCCAAACGATCAATATGTACCATTTTTCTATGCGTATCAGGGTAAAAATGAAGATACTCTGTGCTTATTTTTACTGTTCATTATAAGAATCTGTCTTTGTATGTCTATTTTTATGTATGTGCCATATTTAAAAGATAAAGCAATGCACATCTTGTTTTCTTACCTGAATTTTTATTATTGATTCTGCTGTCAGCGATGAATATATATAGATAGACACGTAGCAAGAGAACTTCTGAAAGTGATGGAGATAAGAAAATACTGAGAATAGTATTCTCAGTAGCAGATAAATGAAAAGAAAATCTGTTGGTTACATATGGTATTCAATTCTTTTAATCAGTCCTTATAAGGCAGGCTTACAGAGCTTTTTAAAATATTTCACATTCACTACTTCTTACATGCAAGCCCATAAGATATTAATAAAACAGAAGATGACTGCTTTGTTTAAATTTATCTATCCCATTTTTATAATGCTTTATTATAAACAGTCTTCCTTCATCCAGGTGTCATGCATTTTAGTTTTTATAGACCTTGGTTTCTTGTTGGCTGTTAGGATAACTGGATTTTTAACATAGAAATAAAAATCATCATCTCATGTGAGTTACAAGTTACAGTACAGACAATCAAATACCAGATATTGAACTCCATAATGTTTTGACTTTGCAGTTTAACTTTCAAGTTAATCTGAATTACCACTCGATTCTCTGTCTCATTTTTCCTGTGTTTTATCCTCTATCTCTAAGTCTGGTTAGCCTACATTACCTTTGCTTTGGCTTATGTTGTTTATATTGTGACTTCTAGATTCCTGTATACCTACACTACCCATTACTTAAGGCTTCGTTCAAGCCTGACCCCTATAAATTCTTCCCTAC
>NW_006777228.1:2461005-2497723 GCF_000442215.2 Lipotes vexillifer
CATTATAGCTTTGCTAACCGACAGTAGTTTTACCCTTACCATGTATACTCTATAAATAACCACACATTATAAATCTCTCGTCTTCTAATAACACTGAATAATATATTACTTTATTAATGCACAGTACTGTCCGTTGACTTCATATTGTATTAGTGCTGTTTCCCCAGCTAAACTGCAATTTTCTGGTGGGATTGGCCATGTTTCTATGAGAAGAGAAAGATGCAATAAAAATGCTTTTGAATCCAAATAAGCAAAATGGCTATGTCATACGCATATGTTTTACAAAAGTAGTTAAGAAATTAATTGAGGGAGACAAAGAGGGAAGAGATATGGGAACATATATATATGTATAACTGACTCACTCTGTTATAAAGCAGAAACTAACACACCATTGTAAAGCAATTATACCCCAATAAAGATGTTAAAAAAAAAAAAAGAAATTAATTGATAATTTATGAAAAGGAGTGTCTTCTAATGAGAAGCAGAGGTTTTTATGAATGTTGCTTTTGCAGTGAATATGCAAGGCTATAGTGAGAGGAGAAATGTTTGTGATACCACAACAAAATAACTAATTTATACTTTTTAAACTGGTTCTCTTCTCCACAAAGTTACATTCTAAGCATCTGTCAAGAATAAGGTTTGGGGATTACCCTGGTGGCTCAGTGGTTAAGAATCTGCCCGCCAAAGCAGGGGACATGGGTTAGAACCCTAGTCTTGGAAGATTCCACATGCTGCGGGGCCACTAAGCCCACATGCCACAACTACTGAGCACTTGCACCGCAACTACTGAAGCTCACACACTGTAGAGCTCGTGTGCCGCAACTACTGAGCCCGCATGCCGCAACTACTCAGCCTGCATGCTGCAACTATTGAGGCCTGCACACCTAGAGCCTGTGCTCCACAACAAGAGAAGCCCCCGCAATGAGAAGCCTGTACACCACAACGAAGAGTAGACCCCACTCACCACAACTAGAGAAAGCCTGTGCGCAGTAACAAAGACCCAATGCAGTCAAATAAATAAATAAATAAATAAGGTTTGACTGCTTGTTTGGAACTGTATTCATATTTACAAATTCCATAACATTTTTATATGTAAAAATGTGGATTATTATATTTTATATAAACAAGAAAAATTTTCACTCGTTACTTGATAAGATGAAGAATAGAGAATGTCTACTGCACTCCTTCCTAGTTTTTAGAATTTTGAGATTATAAACTTCATTTTTTTCTTCTAATATTTATAATTTTTTCATAGAAATACACACATACATACACACACACACACACACACACACACACACACACACACTAACCAAAGAAAGTTATGCTGCTCAAGGAGACATAGCATCTGTAAGTCATCAGTGAGAATATTGGGATAGAAATTGGGGTCAGAGGTATTTACCACACACAAATGATCTACAGAGTAACTATGTTTTTATAATGAAAGAGCTTGACAAAATGTAAGCTTAGTAAATGCTTGATATAAAATATATTCAATTAATAGCAACCATAGAAATATTAATTGTTAAAATTCTCATTTTCAGTACATTTATAATACCTATTTTCTAATTAGTTTAGAATTTGTGATTATTATTTATCTTTCTTTATCTTCATGTGGATTATTTAGAAAGGAAACCTTGTTTTTGTATTCTCTGTGTCCTTGTATATCTCAAAATGTCTTTCTCTAAGAGTATAAAAATATATTTGTTGGATTAGGATACATGAGAACATATTTGTTGGAATAAAATTTTTAAGCTGAAATGTTTTTCCCTTATGATTTCTGTAGGTGGTGGTCTAATATGTTTCAGTGTTTATTGATGTAGACAGCTTAGAGGCCAATCTAATTCTTATATCTCTGGGTGTTTTTCCCTCTCAAGCTTCCATCTTTGTCATTAACATTTGAAAATTCCAGGAGATTGTGTCTCATGTAACACTTTTTATTGTTTGTCTGGAAACTCTCAATTTTTAAAATGTGATCTTTAAATGAGGAAAATTTTCTTTTATAATTATTATTTTCTCCATGCTCTTTCTGTACTTCTCCCTTTTCCTTTGCTTTCTTTAATTCATAGATTGAAACTTTCAGATTCTTCCATCTCATGATTTTTTATTTATTGGTTTATTCTCTACCCTTTTCCATTGAATTTCTGCGAAATTTCAGTGCATTATCTTCTACTTATGTAGATGATTGTGTCCCTTCTACCGACTGCTCTTCATTGCTTTTTTTATTTTTAATTTGGCAATCTTGTTATTTTTTGTCCCACTATACTTCATGAGTTTACATTATTCTTATAACTAGATCATACAATTTTACTGACAAAGTTAAACTTTCTATCTACAGAGAAAATCACATTTCTTCTCTTTGGTTTGTAACTAGTCTTACCTACATCTCAAGACTCCATAATCTTGTTAGCTAGAGGGAAGAAATAGATAAATAAACCAGTTGAAATTGTATTAGCCTAACTATGTAGCATTCAGTCTCTCTTGGATATTAAAAAACAAAACAAAACAAAAAAAACCTCAGTGTTTTGGTGATGCCAACTCCTCCTCTTACTTCACCCCAATTCCTCCTCTTCATTCAGACATTTCACTAAAGAAGTGTCTCGGTGTGCATATATGTGATGGTGTGTGGGACGACAAGTGTGGAGAATAGTGTAACAGAAAAGATCTCATGATGTTAAAAAAAACTGTGGCTTTAAGGACTCTGCTTTCTGTAGCCTTTGATATGGCATTCCTTGTGTCCCTGGGTCTTTTCATCTGAAGTCTGAATCTCTGTATGGTTTGGGGTCCTGATTAGGGCCCGTAGTGACCTCCACCTTGCTCTGTGATGAAGTTATACTCTGAGTTTCATTGACTATGATGAATGAGACACACTCTATAGAAATAGACTCACAGATACAGAGAACAAGCTAGTGGTTGCCATGGGAGAGTAGGGGCGAGGTGGTGGGTGAAATAGGTGTAAAGGATCAAAAGGGACAAACTACCAGTTATAAAATAATGTTACAGGGATGTAATGTACAGCACAGGGAATATAGTCAAGAATATTATAATAACTTTGTATGGTATGTAATCTGTAAAAATATAGAACCACTATGTTGCACACCTGAAACTAACATAATATGTCAACTATATGTTAATTTAAAAAAATCTATCTGGGATAATTGCAGTCACAAAAGGCAACATTTCATTCAGTTTAGATGATCACTTGTGCCAGACCAACTACTTTATATTTTGTATAATGCTGGGGGATTATGAATATTTTTGATGGATAAAGACAAGTGATATCTCAAGTAGTATGCTACCTCCAATCCATCTTATGGTCTTTTGAGGTGTTCTGTTCTTTGTCCTTGACTTCAGAGGATCTGTGATGTTCAGCTGTGTAACCTGAGAGAAGTGTTCTCTCAATAAGCAGTATTGTACATAGGTCCTCAAAGCCTGACTCTAATGCTTTCCCCATCCTCATAATAACCAGCAGAAATTCCATTCATGCGTGTTAAGAGGATATTGCCATCCATAAATTAAGCTCTAATGTACAATTTTCATCTTCATTGAATTTTATATTTTATTTATATATTTTTTTGCTTTGTTTTGTATTACTTGCCAAACTCAGTGTTAAGCTCAGTAAGGTATCTCACGGTTCTTGAACATTTTTGGAATTCTATGACCTTCATCATACTTCTTAACATTTATGTTTAGAAATATATCAGTTTTCCTCTTTTGAGTTCTATTTATATAAAGCTGTTAAATTTTTTCCAGGCTCACTTAAAAATGGGCAACATTATTTTTATTTTGAAATTCTCTACTAAGGATTCATAATCAGATTTAGTGTATATCATCTAAGTGTATCAAAGTGATCTTCCCAATTCAAAGACCAGAGTCTGCCTTGAGCTGAGTTTGTGCAGTATCTGAGTATATGGCACATTTCTCTGAGTATGTGCATTCCCTCAGTGTAAACAGTATTACTATGGGAAATATTTCTGAAATGAAATTTTTTACTTTAATAAATTGTTTAATAAATGAAGGGTTAAAAATGATGTGACCTTGGCTCAAAAGTTAATCTTTTTCTAATTTTGTTTGAAGATACTCTGGATGCTGTGAAGTTTGGCTATGAAGTACTTTGCCCACACATATATATAGTATTTCAAAACTTTAGCAGTTTTCCTCTCATAATAAGTAAAAGTGATTTTTCATACCCCATTCTCTTTAAAAAATTGTAGGAACTATTCATTCAATATAGTTAATATATTGAAACCTTATCTATGCTGTCTCTTATATTTGCCTCTCAGGTTTATCAGGATCATTTTCTGTGACTACATTTTTGCAGATAATATATCACAGAATTTTAAGAGTCCTTGACAGTCCCAAGTAGTCATATTTATATGCTAAGGTGGATGGATTTATTAGGCTTTTCTCTCATATGTAGGAAGAGGGTTAGAGTGTCCCTATACTATCCTTATTTGATATACCCTGATCATGGCTGAGCTCCACAATCAGCTATTCAAGATACTTTGACATTCACATCTGTCTGACTTGTATTTTGTTATATGAATTATTTCTTTGTGTGTGTATGTTTGCGGCAGGGGTGAAATTTCAATATCATCATCAATATGCTATTGATAATAGTATTATTGAATATTTACATACATTACATTATTCAGTTCTTCTAACAATACATAAAAGAGGCATTATTTCTCCTTCTAGGCATGTGAAAAAAGTACACAGAATTGCACATCATTAGCAGAACTGATGGTGCACAAAGGTCTGTCTCACATCAAGGACCATTTCTCCCCAATTTTACTTTGCTGCTGATTAACTGTACTAGCAGTAAAAATATGGGCGTTCTTAGATTTTGAGAGTCATCAGTTTTTCAGTGAGCCAGGTCATTGATGCATATTACACATAACTTGGCTTCTCTTTTTGATGTAGTTATATTAATATGTATGGTTTATTGGAAACATATTGTGTCAAGTGCACCACGTGGAACATTTAACAAGTTAGACAATATTCTAATTATATTCTCACAATACAATTAAAAGGATTCAACTCAAACCAGAGTCTGGAAGAAATTATTTTCACATTACACATATGATAAAGGACATGTATTCAGAATATATAAAGAAGTATCAAAACTCAATAATAAGAAAACCCAATGAAATAAAAACAAAATATTTGAACAAATACTTCACCCCAGAAGATATACAGATGGTAAATAAGAACATGAAAAGATTCTCAATGTCATTAGGGAAATGCAAATTAAAACCACAATGAGGTCACACTACACACATATTAGAAAGTCTAAAATTAATATAATGGTACAACTGCTTTTGGAATTGGCATGACAGTTTTTTGAAATCATTGCATATACAACCACCATATGACCCTATCATTTTATTCATAAATATTTACCTAAAAGAAATAAAAGCATATGTTCATGCAAAGATTTGTATGTGAATGTTCACAGAAGTTGTGTTTGAAATAGCATCAAACTAAACCAGCCCAAATGTCCATCAGCAGATGAACATATATACAACTTGTGGCATATCAATGCAATGAAATATTCAACAATAAAAGAGAATGAAATATTGATATAACCAACAACATGGATACACCTCAAAATAATCAGGCAGAGCGGATGAAGCCAGACAAAAATAAAGTACATGCTCTGTGTCCCAGTGGAGCACATAATTCCAGAAATTACAAACTAATCTGTAGTGACAGAAAGGAGATCAATGGGAAAGGAGAGGGCAGAGAGGATAAGAAGGAAGGAGGGGTTACACAGAAGTACAAGAAAACTTCTAGGGGTAATGGCTATGTTCATCTTCTGGGTATGATGATAATTTTGTAGTGTTTACATTGTTAAACTTGTCAAATTATATACTTTACAAAAGTGAAATACACTGTATGTCGATTAAAACTGAAAAAAGCTGCTTAAAAAGAGTTCATTGTGGACAGTGTTTAAAGAATCAGTGACAGCAACAAATCTCTGGGTTTTTTTTCAAAAATGGAATTTTTGAATACCAAATTTTATTAGTAGAGCAGAATATGACTTCTAGTTGGTAATTTAAAAAATATATAGGATAAAGCAAAAATTATTTATCTCCCATTGTTGAATGGAAACAAGTTGCCATTTGCCTAGAATATGTAGTTTTATTTTCTTTCTGTAGTTCACTGAAGAAAAACCTAACACTGAAACCAAAAATAAGAAAAGACCAGGCCCTTTACTCTTATATATGAAATCCATCTCTTTTAAATAGAATAGCATGATAAGAATTGTAAATATTCAAATGAAACTATTAATTTCTCCCAAATGAATGACTTCTTAGTTATGTTTAATATTTAGACAGAATTTTATAATTTATTTCCATTTAATTTAAAATTATACTGCATTATACTTTTGATCTATATTTACTTTATATTCTTTAAAATAGTGTTGGCTTGGGGATGATCAGAACTGATTGTAAATAGACTTGGTATGAATCAATTGGGGGTGAAAGAGGGATGTAGTTTGTTAGAATTTCAACTTTTAAACTTAAACCCTTTATCTCAAGTTCTTTAATGTAAAGCTATACACAATAAGAACTGTAGATACGTATATTTTAAAAAAGCTCTCTCTTCACCATAAAAATGTTCACATGACTTCATTAATCATTACAAAGACCTGTTGATGTGACCTATTCCCAAAAGAGACAGTAGAGCAGGTATAGAGCCTTCTGATTCATCAATTTTAGATGTTTTAGCACAATTGGATTCAGTCCTTAGTTCAAATGGAATGGCATCCTAATTGACTTTCTGCCTATTTCCAGTTGTCTGTTACCTCTCAGTCAGATGTGAAGATTGGCTGAGCTCTACCCCATCCTACTGCCTTCATAGGTCTTCTTGGGAATTTTGTTATCAATTTGGCGTTACAAACTAAGAAGTGCAGTACAAAGTACATCTGTACTTTTTAATAGAGCAAGCTCTTTAAAAAGTCTTGTTCAAGAGATTTATAAATATATAAATATTTTATAATCTAGAATACATAAAATTATGTTTTTGTACATACAGAATTCAGCATTTAAGATACACAATTTCCTCTGTTACTTTAGAAATGTAGACAGAAATAGCAAAAACCTGTTTATTGTCCCAAAAGATGTCTTTCCAAAGTTAGCAGAATATAGAAGAAGGAAAACTGGCAAATATAATCACCACATCATTCTTGAGGTAAATAGGTTACTGGAAGAAGTAACTGCAAACTATCTAATAATTCTAGATATCTTTTCTGCTACAGAACACTAAAAAACAGAGTTTGATATTTCTCTTAAGTCAGATATTAGTTAATTAGAAAAGTCAAGTGTTAATTCTATAAGCATAGAAATCTATTTAGAACTGTTTTCATGGATGATGGAAAATTTAAAAAGTAAAATAAAATTAAAGAATATGCCATATTATTAACTATTAGTGAGTTGTCATATTATGTAGAACTTTTAATATAATGGCATTCATGTGAGTTTCACTTAACTTACAGTGTAATGATCTGTCTCTCTGTTTGCAATATATAAAAACAGTGACAGAGAATGTAACTCATTAAACTATTTATTCTGAAAATAACTTCTTAGTAAATTAAACACACTGATTATTAGAGCAAGAACAAGAGATTGAGGTTGATTGGGTGTATGTATTCTTTTCTCAGGTATGTTTAGGTGAATTTAGTCAAGTCTCTCAAATACTCTAAGCCGTCGAAAATTTATGAGTCTGACATTTCTTTTCTCTATTTATAAGGTAACTATAACTAGAAGTTCCAGCCTTACCAGCCAGGGAGAAAAATTACATTTCCTTTAACACCCAAACTGTTATGTCCTTGAGATCTTATTGTTCCTTTACGTAGGAACTTAGTCTCCACTGGGGTTCTTTCTCTGAGTTTTTCTCACAGGATTCTACTGTCAAGATACAGAATGTATGGAATAGTGGGAACAAAACCCACTACAAAAAAAGAACTCTATCTCTGTCTCATACTTAGCAAAATACAAACACATTTAGTGTTGGGATGGGCATGCAATTATTTTAAAATTTTATTATTTATATATTATTATTTTTACTGTGTTTTTAATAACTTCATAAAGTACCTGGAATGGTCTTTTTCATGACTTCTCCCACTCCTCTTTCCTTTTTTCCCTCCCTACTGGGTTCTGTTTTTATTTTGCCTATTTTCCTGTGACCAAAGCTAGCAAAATTCCATATATTCTAAACCATCACTTTCATCCCAGTGGAACAGTTACAAAACAAACATGTCTTTTCTCTGCTAGTATTGATAGCTCCTTACAGCATGATTTTGGTGTGGCAGTATTACATTGTGGTAAAATTCAAGTTTTCCAAATAGCCTTTGTTGTTCCTATCAAGATTTCAGTGATTTCAGTGCTGCATGAGAGTCAAGCATTCAAATTCAAGTTAATTTTCCCTCCTCTTTCTTGAAGCCCTTGCAAGTATGAAATTTCTCTCCAGCACCTAACCCAGGAATAGGGCCATTACTGGTCTAGTGCATTATTCTGCTGTTAGCCCAAGTATCAGTGGCTTTTCCTTGGTGATATCCACTCACTTATTTATTTCCAGTTAATTCGTTTATTTTTTATGTCAGTTGCTGGCAGTAAGGTTCTAAGTAAAACAAACAGAATCCGTGCTCTTAAGGGATTGTCATTCTCAGAGGGAAGGGAGTAAAACAATCAATCAGTGTCATAATATAGATGTATATATACATATACATAAAACATTGATATATAAAAACATTCATATGTGTGTGTATATATATCTATATCTATCTATCTATCTATATATATAAAATATATATAATTATGAGAGCTATTAGGGCAAATAAACAGAGTAGATAGAGACCAAAGGGTGCTATTTTGCATTAAATTGGAGGTGATCAATACTTCATTTTAAACCAAATTGAATCAAGACTCTTCAATATATATGTAAGAACACTGGAATGGAGAAATGGTAAAATAACTCTATTGATATGCAAATAACATGATTTTGCTTTAGTTCTTAAAGTATCAAAATTGTATTTATTTAAAATTCATATTACACTGAGAAAACTCTCACTTTCAAGACATTTCAAATAATTTGGTTAATAACTTCAGTGCATCTCTTTGTAGTCCCACAAACTCTCATTAAATCCTGTTTCTTCAAACTGTTTGGAATGTGGAATTTTTAAACCTTGGCCCATCCCTGATTTGGCTCTATGGAAGTAATTTACTCTCTTGAGATTATGGTCTTCAGGGATTAAGTATGTCTAAGGACTTTCTAATCAAAGTCATAAATATTCACACACACAAATGCCCATTTTAATATTCTATCCATTATGGCTCTTTATATTTTTTTGTTTGTTTTCACTTCTACTGTTTGTATTGAGCAAAGTTATAAAAATCATTGGCACTTTATTGGTTTTGGCTTTCTTCCTCCAAACCTCATTATAAGGTAGAATATGAGTTAGTGTGGTTATTTGATTTAATGTGTCTCTTTATACTTAGTGTCAAGCCTTTCTTTATTTTTTTCAGATTGTCATTTACCCCTCACATCAGCAATGTACTTATCTGCCACCTAATTGCTTAACATTCTAACATAGGAAATTTCATAGACATAAGAATATTACTCATGAAAAAAGAAGTGGTTTTTAGGACATCTTTTCCTGCTGTTTTCCTGTCATTCATAGACTTAGGACCCCAAAGTTCAAGCTGTGATCATAGTAACAAAACTGCTTTGAGTTTCAGTTATATATACCTTTGAGCCACACAAGATAATAAATCACATAATGCCATCTCATATTTAATCCAAATAATGTGTAACCAGATTATCCATTTTACTTTTCCTAGTTATGAGTAATTTATTTCAAGGTAATAAATTAAGCTGAAACAAAATAATTTTCCACCAATCAGGACCATTTCTTACACATTTTCCACTTTTATAAGCACATTATGCTTAAAACAGAACCATATTGATAATTCACTTGTTTTGTGCTTCCTTTTAGAATCCACAAGTATGAAAAATTGGCAATCAGTTTTATTGATTGCTGGAGAAAGTCATGGTTAGGAAAAATAATTTGAAAGTTGTATGTAACATTCTATTTTAAAAACATTTCCTTTCCAAATTGAGAATTTCAGTGGTATAATGAGGTTCCTTCAAAAACACATTAAAATGCTAGAATCCATGCTTTATCCATTACTCTTTCCCTTCACCTGAAGGTAATTTTCTCAAAGGCATGTATGTGGTAGGATACATAACTATGCAGGTAATGCTTTTTACATAGCCGTATTTTCTTCAGGATACCTCCTGTCATCCAAGTATAAAGTTTAGATTGAAAACATTATTCCTCTTTTTCATATTGCCTAGAGAAAACCCTTCAGATTTAACTAGATTAGATTCCAGTGTACTTACACTAAAATCTTAGAATATATACATTGAGAGCATTCATCTTATAAAAGGATTCAGTAGAAATTTATTCTAAAATTCCTTTTCTTTAGAATAGTAATAAAATGTGTATGATAGAAATTCTGAAATTGATTTTGCTTCTATTTGAAGTAATATTTTGCAACACATTTATTTTATTCCAAAGCTTTTCATCAAATGAAGCTTAAGTGTTTCTTAAGGGCTGTAGTTTAGTTTTAGTATATAAGCCAGAATAAATTCAAGAAAGTAACTGTTAGCTTCAGTCTTCCCTGATGAATATTTGATTGAAAGATAATTTTGGGTACCGATAGAAAAAGCAATTTCTTTGTAGCCTTAAATTCCAACTTGGAAAGTCAAAATATATCACAGAGGGAGTTCCCCTGACAGCATCATTTGCAGCTTGTTTTCCATGGGTTCCCTTGCATCTCACTGAACTAGATTATACATGATATCAATTTGGCATGAACTACATTCACTCTGAGGACAGTGGTGCTCTGAAGCTCATACTCTGGTTAAACATGTAAATTTATTACCTATGGTTGTGTTGACAGTACATCCTACTAATTCACTTTCAGTTCCATTGTCCTCTTATGGCGCTAACTGCCAAGACTGCAACAAGAGATCTTTAGGTTGCTGTATTTGTAATTAGCTAGCTGATCATCTCACTGTCCTGAACAAGATTGTTTCTTGAGGACTTTGCTTTACATTTTGACTGTAAAGCAATAAAATGGGAAACTTAGTATAGTTGCTGAACAACAGATTCTTATTTTACATCTATTTTTAATAAAAGAAAATCTTATCAGAAGTATTTGAAATATAATTATAGATAATATATCACTGGAAAGAATATGATTCCTAATACTAGATTACTTATATGAAAGTCTAATCACTTTTTGGAATAGTGATGGGATTTTCTTTTATTCATTGCCTTCTTGAGATATTAGGAGAATTTTAAACACAACACCTTTGAGAGAACTTTTACAAGTAAAATGATATATTATTTTTAAAACGTTGGCTCTAAGACAGAGGTAAAAAAGCACCACCAATCAGTTGACTTAGTTTTTACATTACATTATACTGATAATTCAAGTTATTGACTTAGATTTTACATTATACTGATAATTCAAGTTAATCTTTAAAAATCGAGGTGAAGCCTAATCCATTTCTATTATTGGTTATTAGGCTTGTATTTTCACTGGCTTTTGACGTGGAAAATATCAACTATCACTACAGGTTTTTCATGGTGTTAATTATGGTGCCTCATTTAGTGAACTAACATTGAAGTCTTTCTATCAGAAACCCAAATTTGGGAGGTAAGAGGTAAGGAGAATTTATAAAAAGAGAGAAAAGGGGGGAAAAAACCCTCTTTTGCCAAACAGTATTTGAGACTCTTTATGCTATTTCTATATCCTAATATGTGTGAAACCCTCAAATTATTTTATTAATAAAGAAAAGAGAAGCATACCCTTTAAGATTAACTCAGTAACTCAATATGCATGCTTCATGAATGCAAAATTGAAAGCGAATCAAATATTGCTTCTGAAAAACTTTATAGAGACCATTTTCCTATGCCTTAAGGCTTAGAGGAGGCAAAACCACCTCCTTAATTTATTCTCCCAGAGGGGATATGACTCTTGTTTGTCACTCCTCTTTGATTCCTCCTGACCCTGCTGAGTTATTCTTCAAAGTGCCCCCGCTATGAAGTTTCTCAGCCCACATGGCAACCAAACTGTATTCTCATTTTACCCTGGAGAAAAAATAAAAGTATCAAAGACCTTTAAAACCATCACAAATCACAGAGACCTTCCTTCTTCATTTTTCAAGTGCCCTTAAAAGTCAGAAAAGATGCTGGAAGTCAATGCTGTATTTAAATTCAACCCTGCCTACGTATCACCATCTGAAAGCTCAGGGGCACTTTTATCTCAGATATGAAATATTCTTGGTGAGAACCTAGAGGATTATTCTTTTTTCTTCAGATGTAACAACTTTAAATTACATACAGAAAAATGTAATTTTACAGCATCAACAGGAAGTCAACCAAATGTGACATATTTTTGATTACGGATTTTATCCCATTAAAGACTAAAAATTTTCATGTATTTCATTTTAACATCAATATTACTAAAGTCTAGTATGCACCTTTCCAATTCCTTATATGGAAATGTATAGTTTAACATTTTTCCTCCTGATTTAGGACCATCATTACAAATTTTGATAATTGTACCCAATTTTAATCTGTGAGATAGGAAAAGATAAGCCAGTCTATTCAACATAGCCATGTAAATAGCAGTTTGAGGATCTTCTCACTGCACCTTCTATTTTAGCTGTTGTTGGTTGTTGGTTATGAGAGGTGCCATATGCGAGATATTTAATATGGAATCTGGGTCTAAAAATATTGAATAAGGATTTGGTATTTATCCTAAACGTACATGGATCTACTTCATACATTAAACTTCAGGAAAGGGGCAACCACTGGAGAGATGAAGAAGTGAAACTTTAGCTGTGTCCCTAATGTTTTCTTTGCTTATTTCTTTTGTTTTTAATGATATCTGAATTCAATTTGTAAAATGTTCACATTAAGAAATCATGGTGTTTATAATAGTAATCTGCAAACTTTTCTCAAAGAGCTATTGAAATTCTATAGCTTTAAATTTAAAATCAGTATATTCATATTCATTAATGGTTTTGTACAAGTAAATATTAGCCATGTTGGATATATATAATAAGGTATAAATCTTCATTTCCTTATGAATTATATTGTATAAGTTAAAATACTAAATTAAATGTTTTATGTTAAAAATGATACCAACATTTAGTTCGATTTTTTTCCAGCATCAACTTGTATAAATCACTCCAATTGCGCTTCTCTATTATAGTTTATTTCACATATATATTGTACAACAGTTTTCTGCTTTCATATTTTATTGACTAAAGCATATCTTTAAGGACCAGATGGCTGTTAGTTTGAACACAGTCTTTACCACTTTGTAAGTATGTGTCACTGAAAGAGCCAGTTAAGCTTGGTGAGCTTCAGTTCCTTCCGGTGTAAGATAGGGTGTGGTAATATCTACAGGACTTTTTGGTGAAGTATTTTGGAGATATTCTAAATAAAACGCCGAGAACATACATGTAATTTATCTTGAAAAATGAGGAGTTATTGCTACTCTCTCTAATGAATGTTTCCATTACACCTGAATGCAACCTAACGGCACACGTACATGCATATATGTATGTAGCCTGCTCTTTGCTTTGTACCCTAATATAAATGAAGTTGTTTAAGTAAGTACATTTGAATCCAAAATTCTTAATCAGAGACTCTTTTATTGTGATTATAAAATATTAATATAATGCTATAATCTGTTTGTCCTATCTCATTATCACCTGTCATTTTGATGTTAGGATGTAGTTTTATAATAAAAATAATATTGATTCAGAGTAAAATAATAGAAACACATGAAGCATTTAATGTGTGTGAGGCTCAATAATTATGAATGCATAGTTTTATCTACAACTCACATCTCTATGATGTAGGTACTATTTTCATAAACATTTTAGAAAAGAGGAATCTAAGAAATAGGAAATTTGAGTAATTACTCAAAGTCAAAACTGTGGTTTTAAAGACTTGAGGGTTTCTTTAATCCCCCCAAAATGGAAGCAATGGAATGAGATCTTCTAGGATAGAAATGGAGGATAGTCCTAGGCTGATCAATTCATGTAGTTTCTGACTCTCTCCCTATGGAACATCCTTGTACTTGTAAATATCCATAGGGACTGATACAAGGTACAAGTGATCGGTATGTCTAGATGGTAAACATTTTCTTAATCATTTGCCCCTAAAATTGCTTGATTAAAAGCTCTCTGAGGTAAAGTTTCAGTATTTTATTTCATTATTTTCTCTCTCACAGAATAAATGCTGCTCACTGTGTTTTGGTTCTTACACAGTGCTTTAAAAGTTGTTGGTATAATTTGCAAGAAACTATTACAATGTCGCCTTTGAGGAAGGAGTTGGTGGCTGAAAGGCTGTCAATGATTTTGTCTGTTGGTCAACTATAGATGTATTCTCCAATACTTCTCCCCCACACCCTGTGTTCGAATTAAAAATGCACGTTTCATGTAAACTGGTTTGTATATAAGTATATGCTTCTATCTTTATCGAGTAGTAATACATTTTTTTTGAATTGTTGAGTGTTTAATAGTGCAGGAAATTTTGTTTTTGAACATTTCAATCATATTTTGATCTCCTGGGTATAATTCATCAGGCAGAGGGTCTTTAGCAGCAAGTAAATTGGTTAAAAGAATAGACATTATGTCCATGGGCTAATATCATAGAACTTATATTTTAATTGTTTTTATAGAAATTTGATAATTGTAACCTTTATCTACAGGTAGATAATTTTCATTAGGTGCTAAATTTGAAAATATGTAGGCTATAAATCAGCTTTATTATCAGTTAGCTATTTGCAAATCTGAATATAATATCAAATTGAGTACCTAAACTGAAATTTTCAAGTCTGTTTCAATAAACAATGAGATTTCTTACAGCTGTGGTTTTATGAGGAGGGTAAAACGTTAATCATATAAATAAATTATTTCAAACTGTAAAATGTCAATTGATAAGTGGCTAAGGCTGTGAATAAATTGTTTAAGTAAAATAATACACTGGAAATGTGGATGATCATTATTTCTATTAGATGATGATTTTATTGTCTAAGATACTTTGATTTTCATTCTAAATCTTAAAATTTTGGGTAACATCTTCTTCCCGTGGTATTTTTTTTCTCTAGTCATTTTATTTAAAGATAACTGAACACAGAGAGGTTATAATTTATTTATTGGCATAAATTTTTCAAATTTATTTATTGCCTAAATTGTGCAGATGATCACTTGGCTAATATGTCAAACGCCCACTCAGTTTACTTGTATCAGCAGAGACAGCTTATATTAGAACAAATTAAGAGGGTTTTCTTTACATTTCCATCAGAAAACTATCACCTCAAGATAATTTGCAGGGAACATATGGGAGGATTATACATTTTGTAGAAACTACTTAACACAATTACATTTAGTCCTTGAAACAATTTACTAAACTATTTCACAAGGTAGTCTTTGTTTAGGTAGACTCCATTGATTGGTTATCCCCATTAAAAGTTTATAAATACTCATGACCTCCTTAGGTGATAATATAAATATATAATGATTTTAGACATTATTAAAATATTCAAAAATATTATAAAAATCTGCACATTTATATAAAATGTATACCTTAAAAAGTGTTTAAATTCATTTCAGAGTTTGTAGAGTTTATAATCCCTAAAAGGTCAAATTTAACATTTGTTCCAGACAAAGCTGCCCAGAAAATTGTTGTAAGTTATGGATTTCCTCACCTTTAGAAAATTGTTTCATTCTTTTTTTAATGGTTAGTAGCTTTTAGAATTTGTAGAATGGTCCTGGAACATTTCCAAAGTGACAGGTTTATCCTTTGACACCTTGGTTTGGTTCCTCAACACTGTAAGCTCTGCTTGGCTAGGAATGAATTCTAAAGTGTTTCTCTTCCATAGAGTTCTTAGAGATTAGACATCAAAGGTGAAATTTTATAGACTGTACTTTCTTGGGTATATCTGACCTGTTAGAGATTGATGTCTTGTTCCTGTGATTGTTTTCTAATCCCAATAGTAACAAGACACTTTGTGACTTCAAGACTAGTCCACTAGTAACACAGTCTCATAATCTATCTATACCTACCATTATGCAAAGATATTTGTTGATGAGAGAATCATAGTTTGTACCATCTTTATCATAAGGTAAAAATGGTGTTAAAACCTCTTCAGGAAACTCTAAGTAGTATTCCTCAAAATATCAGATGATTAGTCAAAGTATCAATATCACTTAATCAGATGAAATGCTCTAGAACAAATGAATGGAGAGTTATATTAAAATATAAATTTTCATTATGCCAAAATACTCCATATAGAAATCTACAAGCACCCCCAAATTACTTATTCACTGAATATATTTTGACAAATAGATCAAGTAGATATAGACTGGCTTAAGGTACTTTGAGTAGATATAGATTATCTTTGAAAATTTTACTTGTAACTTCTGCTTTCAGAATGTTTTTATGTGGTCATCCAGGTGAAGTTTCCCTGAGATAAAGTGGGTATTTTCCTTGTAATTAGAAGAAATTAATGAAAACATTAGACAATTGCTTTCTTACAATATATGACAAACATTTGTTTCTCCCCCTTCTGCTTATTGATTAAAACTAGTAAATAAACATGTATTGTTCTGGGTAAGAGGTAAAATTATGTAAGAATAACAACTTCTAAAATAGGTAAAAGATTTAAAGACAGTTTATTTCAAACCTTCCAAAACTTTATTGGAACTATTAGATTGGGGCTCTAATAGTTCTTCCTGACACACAGCCAGGCCCACGTCTTGCTTACTCCAGTTTGTTGGAGCAAGATCAATTCTCTTCTCATCCATCTTACCTTGAAACTGCTATACTCAGAGTAGTTTATCACTACCTCTTTTTTCTATTCAGGTGCTCTCATGGAAAGATATGTAAGGATATATGTGTATTTGAGTTGAGGGCCCTGGGGTCACTTTTCAATCATGATAGACTTAACTGTTTAATCTTTCTGAGGATGAAAATACGTAGTTAAAAGTAGGAACTAAAAATGATTTATAAGTCTGGGTCTCACTGATTATCACAAAGCAACATTGATTCATTTAATAAGAACGATTTATTTTAAGCCAAAATGTATTCAGTATCTAAATCTCAACATATGGAATATATGGAATATGACTTTTTTTTTTAAAAGAAGTTTCCTATTTTAACTTGTTTTTTCTGTTAGAGGAGAGGTCTCAGGCAGCCTAGAGCTCTGTTGAAGTTTCTCTTTTTCAACATCTGCTCCCATTTTTCATGTGATGTTAAGCTATTATATGAGGGTTATAGCATTTTCATCCTCTTAGACTTCTTCTTTAGTAGGCCACTTTTGCCCAATCCTTTGTTTCTGAAATTTGGAGTGAACACGAGCTGCTAATCTCATTGTCTACAGTCTCATGCTTATACACCTACTCTGTGAAGACTCCTGATGTTATATAAGTTCCAGAAAACCAGATGGTTCAGAATCACAGGGATTTTCTTCTTATTGTCAGGCAGAGGATATTGGTCACATAGCCTCTGATAAATCTTCAGTTCAAGCAGTGGTTCTCAACCCTGGCTGCACGTTAGAATGAATTTAGAAATCTCTATGCCCTGGGACTAAATGAGAAAGTCTGATTTAATTGGTTTGAGGTGTGGATATTTTAAAGCTCTACACGTAATTCTAATGTGTAGCAATGGCTAAGAGCCAACCTTAAAATGGGACTTCAGAAGCTAGAGCAGATCCTAAGATTGCCATGTAGCTACAAGTAAAACCCTGAGCTTAGAGGTTTATCTCCAAATTATACTTTTTGCAAAGTAACCATGTGTGCAACAGTTTGAGGACCTTTTGGAGGTATATCTAATTTAACTAAATGGGGGATGGGAATGTAAGAGTGGTATGTGTGATATTTTTATGTGGACTTTTGATCAAAGAACTTGAAATCAAAATGGGTGATGTTACATATTAATACCTTCATATATTTTTTGAAAATATCCCTAAAGCAAAACTGTTAGGTTCCAAGTAGATGACTATTTCGTACAGACCAGTCTTTCTCAAACTGTGACTTCTAGACTACCTGCAACAATATTACCTGGGGAACATGTTGAAATCTCAGATTTCTGTGTCCCAATTCTGACTTTATAAATCACAGACACTTGAGGCTGGGAGCTGGTCTTTCCAGGGGATTACTAGATACACTTGGTTTAGGAAACACTGATATCAATTAGCTCAAGTTCTGATGGCCACTGAAGAACTCTTCCTGCTTCTTTATCATAACATCTCTGAGTAATGGTAGCTTATAGATCCTAATTTTGTGTAGATTTTTTTTTTCTGTTTGATAAATAATTGAGATTCAATTGTTTGCAAGGCTCACTGGGCACATGCCCATATAGATCAGAAAAATAAACAAATCTTTTGAATTTAATGGTGATATTAGTGCAAAGGGAAAAAAAGGTGAAGCAAGTTATTAACTTCCCTCCAAACCCATTCGTATATGATGCATTATGTAACTCCCCATTTACAAGACAGTGTTGCTGGACAGGATTATATGCATCTGGGCAGCGCTGCAGTGCTGGCTGTTGGGGCGACTTGATATGAATATGTGTCAGTGAGCAGAGCAGCATGCTCATATCAGAGGTGCCAGCTCTTTTGTGGGAGGCAGCAAAGAAACTCATTGGTTACCTTTTATATCTTAAGTGTTATTTCACTGTGTGTGCCTCTGACCTTTAGGGGCACTCTTATGGGGTCATTATATTTGAATAAATCTACAGGTAATAGTTATAGAACTCCTACGATATGCCAGACAATGTGACATGTGCTTCATGTGCATTATCATGTTTTCATGCTATAAATGAAGATACAATTTTTATTTCATTTTCCACAGGAGGAAATTAAGATTGATGAGGATAAATAACTTGCCCAAAGCCACAGTACTTGGTGGTACAGCTGAGACATAAGCCCTTTTTGATTCAGAATGTGAACCCCTGTCATTTAGATATTCTATATACTCTTCAGTATAGAATGATTCGTGACACTTTTATTAGTTTCCTAGGGCTGCTGTAACAAACTACTGGCTTTAAGCTATAGAAATTGATTCTCTCATAGATCTAGAGCCTAGAAGTTTGAAATCAAGTTGTTGGCAAGACGATGTTCTCTCTGAAGCCTATAGGAGAGGATCCTTCTTTGCTTCTTCCAGAGTTTGGTAATTTACTGACAATTTTTGGCATTCCTTGGTTTGTAGCTGCATAATTTCAATCTCTGTCTTCACCATCACATGGAACTTTCCATGTGTTTCTATCTGTGTCAAATTTCCCATTTTATTATAAGAACGCTAATCATTGGATTAGGGCCCACCCTAATATAGTATGACCACATTTTAACTTGGTTATGTATGCAAAGAAACTATTTCCAAATAAGGTCACATTCATAGTTTTTTATGGGGGAAAGAGGGCAGGAGGGATACTGTTCAACCCAGTAGATCCTTTGTCAATGCCTTGTGGAAACACAAGCCAACTGACAACACATTTTGGAATTATCACGATGAATGGACTTAATTTCTCCTACTCACCCTTAGCTCCAATTTCACATTTCCATTGAAATCTTGGTCTTTTTTTCATGCCATGCCTCCCATGATTTCTGTCACATTTTTAGGGGGAAAGGAGTGGGGATCACTCACTGTATATTAGAATATGTTTCAATTCTTTTATATCTTATAGATCTACCATGACAAGGAAGTTCTGTATGGCAGACTTTCACTAACAGTTCTAATTAATAGTATAGACAGTAATAACATTGATTTCACAATAGCTGTTTCCTGAATTCCTGTTCAAGTTTTTCTACTAAGCCATGCTGCCTTGTGATGCCCTGATAGTGATAAAAATATGGGGAATAATTTTGCTGAGTGAGAAAAATTTAGAGAAATTTTGGAGGAAAGCGTGGCCTGATTTATTGTATAAAGGAAGACAAAAGACAGTCTGATTTACAATTTTGGGTGGAGAATTGAAAGATGGTGAGGTGAAGTAGAGAGGGAACGGAATCAAAATGGTTCAAAGTTGGTCTAGAATGTGGAATGTGATCTGATGAAGAACCTGGGGTTTTAACACCCCGAGATGGAAAGAAGGAGAAAGGCTACAGCTCATCTAGAAGCAAGGGACAGAGGGAGGGGGAGAAAATTCAAGGAAGATGAAATTAAATTATTTCTTCAAAGATGTTACTTATCTAAGAAAAAAAGTAGTCTAGGTGCTTTAGAGGAAAATGAGTCTGTGTATAGTCCTCAACACATGAAGACTGCAAGTGAACTGCAGTGATGCTAGGTATTCAGGTACATTGGAAAATGTTGGAATAACATACCTTTATAAGTTGGGAATTACGAGCTTAGAGGAACGTAGATGAAGACGGCCATTTGCAGTGTACACTATACTCTTGAGCTAGAAGACAAGTGTGTCGGTCTAGCCAGTAATATAGCTATTAGTGTGCAAACTAGAGAAAAATAGCTTAGATTTTTTTTCTTTTGTACTTTGTTCCACAGTCTAGTATGTTTGGTCAGGAATGAGTAGGGAGATATAATTAATTGTAATATATAAAAAATACCTGGTATAGTATTAATAACCATTATATTTATCCCTATTAGAGTTAATGTGCTACATAAAGTCCACATATCCTTGGGAATAAACTATTTAAAGTTAAATTCAGACTCCCCTTGCTATACTCTGTTTAGATCATCGTCAAAAATGAGTGTGTCTATTAGATAACATCAAATAAGATGAGGGTGAACTACAGCACAGCAAAATGTGAGATGCCTGGAATTGTAGTAATATGCATATAGTAGACCTCCAATAACTGTTTGTTGAATGGTTGAAAGCAATCTGAAGTTAAACAATCACTGACAGAACAGCAAACATGAGGGCCACTAGTGATAGTGTTTGGAGAGACGACAGTTCAGATTCTCCAGAGGTTGAATCCCAATGCCCAGGACTGTACCAAGCAAGCCCAAAGTGCTTTGGAAAGCATGCTGTTTATTTTCATTCCCACATTGCCATCGGAATTGGGTCCCCAGTATTTCCCCAGCTCAGTATTTTGCCTCATATTAATACCAGAGAAAGAATAGTGGGTAGCTGCAGTTGTTGCTTGATGCTATATCATGTTCCACAATTTATTTTTGATAGGCAGAATGCCTGAACTCTGAAGATATCACAGTTACTGAAATAAGTGTTTATTTTTGTCTTTCCACAAACAGAAAGCAAAATGACACTGTGTTCATTTCTTGTCAAACAAGAAATATTCCTAAGAGACCTTTTCCTTGTTCAGTGCAATCTCTAATAAAATTTGACAGCAAAGAATGTTTTTCTTTGGGTAAATGTTTGGCAGTAAGTAGATACCTGCTACAGATGCCAAGTTGTTAATTTCATACAACCAATCTACTGTCTTTCCATTGTTGAATTTCTTTCTCTATTTAAAGGTTAAAGGGATGTAACATAATTTTTCTGTCTTGCAAGAAAAGAGAAAAAACTCTTAATACATCTAGTGTTCTATTCAATATTTTTCTTTCTAGAATTAGTGATAAAGAGAAGGAAAGATAAATCACTTTAAATAAAAATTCTGGGTTTTGGCAAAATTGAGAAATCATGAGGTATTTTCATCTTAGACCAAAATTATTCTGAAAGTATTATGATAACATTAATAATTAGAAAAGACTTAGCCGTCTTTGGTGTTGAGCACATCCTTTGGCTAATAACACAGTACTTACAGCTTTTCTAAAGCATTATATGCAAACATGATGAAATCCATCAGAAGAAGACACATCTTGTTTTTCCCACTGACTCTCTCTCAGAAAAGAAAAGGTCTGTTCCAGGTGACTGCAGTAGACTTTCCAAATCATCCTCCAAAAATGGATCATAATACAGTCCTGAACTGATTGTCAGAAAAGGAGTTCGGAGTTATGATAATTGGCTTAAATTAATCCACTGTAATAATGGATGTTAGGAAGTTGAACACAATGTCCTCTTTAATAACACTCCTCTGAATAAATGTTCTAATTAAATGAGCAGCCTAAAATATTCAAAACTATGCCTGGAACCTCAGGGCTCATACGTCAGGTCTCAGTGCATGACATGTAGTCTTAAAATGCTCTTTGATTCCCAAAATTCATATCTCATTGACTGCCAACTTCTGTCTTATTGACTCATATTTTGAGAGAAGTTTCTTATTTATCAGAATCTTCATAAATATCCTGATCATATCCAGTTTGTCCTATTTTAGTTTTTTATTCACTGTCTTCCTACTTCTAGTTTCAAGCCTTGTTTCATTAAACAGAAGTATTATTGTTATACAAAAATTCTTTTCCCTTGCCTCACAAGTATGCAATAACATTGCCCTTCATTGGTTACTTCAGAATAGCTCTAAATTTTCTTCTTTCCTTATACCATGTGTCTGACATGACATTATTGGACTGAAACTACTTAGCTTTCAGTTTATTTTTCTAATTTAGCATTCATTATTCTCTCATGTGCTACTCACATTAATATATTTACTTCCTTCCCTATCTTTGGTTCTCCTCTTAGTTTTAGTGATTAGATTGTCTATAGTATAATTCAGAGATACTTACTAATGTCTGTCATGAAAGGCAGCTCTGTGATAGCTCCTTATGATCCCTGTCTCGTGGTACTTACACCATGTTTAATTCCTTCCTCTTGGATATAAGCTGGATGTATTGAATTGATTCTAATGAACAGAATACAACTGAAGTGATGGAATGTCCTTTTTGAGATTAGTTTATAAATGAACCATGGCATCTTTCTTGGGCTCACTCACTCTCTTGCTCTTTCTCAAATTGCTCACTCTGGGAGAAGTCAGCTGATATGTTGTGAAGCAGCACAGTAGAGCAGCACAGATGGTAAGAGAACAAGACCAATAATGTGAGTTTAGAAGCAACCTCTCCACCACCACCACCAATCAAGCCTTCAGATGAGACTGCAGCCATAGTCAACAGCTAGACTGCAACCTCCTGAGAAACCTTGATACAGATTTACCCATCTAAGGATTCCTGGTCAGCAGAAACTGTGAGATAACAAAAGTTTGTCATTGTTAAAGTCACTAAGTTTTGGGGTAATTTGTTACATAACAGTAGACGATTAATACAACTAACCTTGCCATAGAGTTTCCATATATTTTTTTCTGTAGCATCTCCATATTTAAATCCTTTTTTTTTTTCATTTCTATTTATGTTAGACTAGAGTTGAAAAGCACTTTATAGTTTCCTTCAGCAATTCTATACATGATGTTTCATATGAAATCTGTCTTTCTATTAGGGAAAAAAAATGATTTAGGCTTTCTCTCTTTATTGTCCTTGGTCTACTTTCTCCTAAATACTACTTCATACTCTGCAGTCAACTATATTTTCTCCTATTTGCAAGGCCGCTAATTTTGTGAGCTATTAGGTTTTCTTTCTGATATGTTTATACCTTATATGCAAAAAACTTCACATGTGTGAAAGTATCATGGGCAAGCCATTTCTTTGTATTTCTAAATAGCCTCATATATTACTGAATTTCCAAAACTTTCCTTTGTTAGACTTTACGGAAGCTGCCAACTCCTCTAAAAAATCTTTTCTGTGGGTTTGCTCTGATTTATATGGCATGATAGATTTTTAAAAAGACTTCATTAAGGAGAATTTAAAATATGATAGCTTCTTTAACTGATTAAGTCCAATTAGGCAAGTGTTCAAACATAACTGCTACATATTTGACATCATTAAAAATTATTACATTTGAGGCACTATCACCCAGAACTTAGTTATATCCTCCATACAACCTCCCTAAGCAACTTCATGGCTTTCCTTTTGACTGGAGTTTTGATTGGAGTTTCCATACCAATTCTAACCCTGACTCTGACATAGCCCATCAAAAATAATGAAGCTTGACAGATACAGCTTCAAATCTCCCTCTTCTCCTCCTACAGTATTTGCAGCTCCAACACTTCAGTCTCCTCTAGATATAAACAGCAGCTATTCTCTACTCTGGCTCTTATTTTCTGATAAAGGAAAAGGGATCATTCACTTGTATAACTTATATAAAAACATTCAATGAAATATGATACTTTTATAAATATAAATTTAAAAAATGGGGACTCTTTTTCAATGCCAGCCAGCTATTGATAAAGGAAAACAATATTATTGTAAAATTAGTGAGAGAAATATTATTATAACTTTGATCATCTATAAAAAAATTAAAACAGGATGAAATTTTTCTGAAATATGTGGCTTAAGCATGTCTTCCTGAACATTTATGATAAGAATATGGGAAATTAGAATTTTTAAAAAATAAGTGAAATACTTTAGATATTTCTATTATAATGTATATACAATTACTATAATCGATAGAAGCTTATTTCTGCCCTTTTCAAAAATAGCTGAATATAATTAAAATGGGCATAAAAATTACTCATACCTTCTCATCTGAAATAAAAGTTTTCTCCCCTAAAATTTCCCCTCCTTTCTATTGACAAGTAATTTGAGCATGAAATTTCTATTGTTGTACTTTACTTGTTATTTTTAGCCTTTTACCAACATATGCTATAAACTTTCAAATTATTTTAAATCTTGCAGTTCCATCTACTCATGACAAAAAAGAAAAAATTAATCAAATATTTTCTAGAAATAGTCATGGATGCTGATCCCAATACTTGCATTTTCACTGTATTTGTCTGTAATTATCTATACTCATTGTTTAAATCTTAATTTCTCACAAAAGCAAATGAATTATATAAAGACATATTACTGGTACAGAATTTTTTACATGTTCTATCTTTGATGATTCCTTAAAATTTGTTACATATTTCATTTGGGGGCAAACTGACACCCTAAGCTACTTGACACTCATATAAGTTACTGTTAATGTAGCCTATCAGGGTTATTCCTGAAGTTAACTAAAAGTGTATTTAACTAGTAGCTCCATGTGATATCCTAGAGATCCATACTAAAATCTCATTTCCTGAGAGGAGAAACTGCAAAGAATGTTTAAATCTGCCTTCACTTCAGCTCTATACATCTGTTCCTCCAGAATACCAGGAGTTGAAGATTATAGGGGAGGATTAATTTCAAATACTTTAAAGAAAAATAATTTTAAAATTATAGTTATTTCAGTCATTTTCTCTATATTAAGGAGAAGGAAAACACAAAATTTTCAATAAATATTGTAAACTAAACAAATCAGACAGATTGACCAAATTTGATTATAATGTTAGAATATAGCACTTAAGTGACAAAAAAAATCATTAGATAGAAGATTCTATATTTGTGCCTAATAAATCATTTCTTTATGGAAAAGACTAGGGAGAATTGTTTTAATAATCATTTACGTGATAAAAATACCCAGAAAATTCAGTTACTCATAGGTTAATGTAAAGAAATAATGTTATGAGTCTGCAAATAATCACTATATTAGACAAAATATCAATATTTTGATAAAATAAAGCACTAGATGAAATTGATAAAATCTGTTTCAAGCAAGGAGCAAGGTGAGAAAAAATTGCAAATATATAAGTAAATGTATATTGTCCAAAACTAGTGAGGAAACACATGTTATTTATGCCCTGATCAGATCATAGAGTCATGTGTTTTGTCTGAGGTGTCATAGTTTATAAATCTTGCTAAGAGTATGACTAGTTTAGAAAAAATCCAGACAATCACATTAGTTGGGACTTAAAAAAATGAGACCTTTACATAAAAAAGAGAGATAAATATGAATAACGTTACAGCTTTATGTTACTGTATTCAGCATTTAGACATTCGTTGGTCAGAAAACTTGAACAAAATACTTAACCTTTCTGATGTTTCGAATTACTTAACCTTTCTTCATAAAATGAATATGTCTGCCTCACAAGTATGTGAGAGACAAAATTGTAGCTCAGTAAATGTTATGTCCTCTATATTAGTTTGAAATATGAAACTACCTGATTGAGAACTAGATAAGATGGAGGAGGGAGATGAACTGCAAAGGAATACTGTGGAGCTTTGGCAAATTGTTTTTCAGTTACATTCACCTACAAAATGAGATGAATTTTAACTAAAAGTGTTTTAGGGGAAAAAGACAACTCTCACAAGGGTTGAAATGAGTTTTCAGAAAGAAAATGGAAGTCTTATAAGAAGGAATTTAATCTCTGTATCTAGGGACAAGAATGCAGAGGGAATGGAAAGGAGAAGACATAAAAAGTGTGGTTGAGAAAGACAAATATGAAAGAATTATGCTCATTGTAATGGAAATGAACCATTACTAGTTAGATGTGGGATTTATGAATATTAATGAGGAGGAAAGTAAGATATATAAACAAGAATTACTAAGGTGTCTTTATAAACAGAAGTAGTTTCATGTTTCTTCCCTTGTCAGAAAAATGAGGAGGCGAGGGAGAGCCATAAAGAGAAAATGTGGTGATATGAATTCAGTCGACACATAGCTAGAAAAGGATAATAAAAAGAGGGCTTTACTCTTAGGAATAATGATACACTCCCAACCTGTGGCCGTGTTGATTTAACTACCATATTAATATCACATAATACATAAAGCTGCATGTATATATCTCTTTTAAAACTAAGGGGAGGGCCTCCCTGGTGGCGCAGTGGTTGAGAGTCCGCCTGCCGATGCAGGGGATACGGGTTCGTGCCCCGGTCCGGGAGGATCCCACATGCCGCGGAGCGGCTGGGCCCGTGAGCCATGGGCGCTGAGCTTGCGCGTCCGGCAACGGGAGAGGCCACGACAGTGAGAGGCCCACATATCGCAAAAAAAAAAAAAAAAAACTAAGGGGAAAATCCTAAAAGAGGAATTATCCCATCATGGGTCTTTCATTTTTTTTTCTTATTCAGTGTATGTGAAATTCTCCCGTAATTATTGTTTTCAGGTAAGCTGTTCCATTCTGAAATTAAAATCCATGGAACAACGTCATGCCACTCACCACAAAGGATGTTTTTATCTACAGCAAATTATATATTTAAACATTTATTACATATACGTAATTATTTTATCAAAAAGGGTTAAAGAACTAAACTAAGTATTATATATATATATATATATATATATATATATATATATATAGTTTGTAAAAGAATAACAATGTGAGGATTACATATACACCTGTTAGTTCCAGTATCTGTTGGCATCACAGTCCCAAGCTGATGTTCCGAGAAGGGCTTCTATTCAATCAAGAACATCAAAAAGTAAGCTGTAAAAATACACTGGAGCTTAGAAAAATTATTGAAATTTGCTGGGCATCCCCATTATCAGAGCCCAAACTCATATCTGAAAACTAGGGCACTAAAGAAAGGGAGAGAAAGTGGATAAGTGGATTTAAAATGGTTTCATGATAGCAATATGAATAAGGAAAAGCAAGTATACTCACAGAGTGAAAGAATTATTTGTAAAATAGAATGTGAAAATATATTTATATCAAATAAAATAATCAATATTTTATGAGGAATCACTAGAGTTAAGATTTAGAAATTTTTAGATTATAACCCTGATTCAGCTGGGTTATTTGCAGAAGGCGCCTATCTATTAAGGTGTTATAATTTTTTATTTTCTGTGCAACTCAGGGGTTGGATTAGCTTATATCCATGATTTCATTTGGCTTTAATAGTATATGATTCTCAAAAATGTTTACATGACTTCTTTTTTATCTAACAAATTTCTAGTGCTTATTTGGTAGATGATAATGTAAGTGATAGGGAGGAAGGGAGGAATTCATTGTCCACTAAACTCACAGTGCAGAGGCAGTGAGTGGGTGACAAGCATTGTACAGAAATTGCACACTTCACATCTGCTGGTTAGAACTGCTATCCCTCCCCTAGTAAAGTCCTCCGATGGTTCTGTCAGTATCTTTCTTCAGATTCAAGGATGAGAAGGGAACATTCAGAATTAGGAAAAAAAAAACTTTAAGAGAAGATGTTATTCAAACCCATTAGGATAAAGTCCACGTTCTGCCACAGCCGTTCTTACCATTATTTCTTGGGATGTTGATCATTCTTATGATAGAGACACCTAGGTGTTGTAATACATCACAAAGGTCCAAAAACACCACTCTCATACACTTGAAACTTGTGAAAGTATGCATAGGATCACCAGATGGGCATTTGATGAAGCTGCTATTAGTCCTAGAACTAGGAATCAGAATTCTGCAATCAAAATCATATGGATTTGTTAGGGATGAAAGGGAAGAACAACCTGGGGTGGAAGGTCAAGGGTGAATGCAAAGAGATCAGTAAGGATATTGGCATAAACTGTGAGGTAAATTATGTTGTCAGGTCTCAACTGCTCATGTTATTATTATCTTTTAATGTGTTTCCAGGGAAAACAAGATGTGCTGTGAACAAAGCCTCTGGTTCCTACAGGGTTGAAGAGTAAGGAAGCTAGGAACTAAGGGCAAAATCTTCTATAATTGCCACTTATGACCATATCATTTTTAAAATATATTTTGAAGCTCTGTAAAGCCCATTTGGGTTTGAATCTTTGGGATATTTTCTATCAGTTTTACAGGGATGAAGGCTTAGTTTAGGTTTTAAGCAAATAGTCTTGTGTGCTATTCTGTATAGGTGCCTGCCCTGCACTGCCTCCTGAGTTAGAGTTAAGATGTTGATGTGCCTTTTTCCACTGAAAAGTATTGATGTCAAAAGACCTCTCTCTTAACAAAGTCCCAAATCATTGCATATGAATATTAATTACTCTGTTCTGAAAAAATTCATGAAACAGTTTATTTGCCTAGAAAGAATACCACTCTTACAGGGGAGCAATATTTTTTTCCCCAGAAAATAGTCATTACTTAATATTGACATATCTACACTCAGTATGTCCAGGGTTCATGTCTCCTTTCAAGAGCCATATATTGATTCAGCTATTGACAAGTATGTATAAGGATAAGGATGTACCCTATGCCAGGCTATGCAGTAAACAGAGGGAAATAGACCAAGAAACCTTGGTTAAATTTTCATGTTAATGTTCTGGGCCTGTCTCAGTGGAATATATTTCTCAGAGTGGAAGATTTATTCTTAGAATGAAGTTTTAAATTCTTTATGCCTCTTACTGCAACAATCAAAACTCAGGGCTAATGATTTGCAATAAAAAGATCCTCAGATAGTAATATTTGTGCTAATTCATTTGAATTAGTCTCAGAGTAATTTAGGAATTCTGTGGGCTGGAAAATCCATCATGCTTCAGCTTCATTAGAGAAAATATTTTGGTAGAAGATAAAGATGACAAAGGGTGCCTTGAAGCAGGATGCTGTGGTGTCATACAAGTCTATAATCTCTTATCTTAAACATTTGCTGCCAAAACTCAGACTTAGACAAAAATTGTAAAGGAAACATGATGCATATCCAATAAATTATGTAATGCCCTTGGTGGGGTCTAGACAAATATTCCATCATCAAACACATTAATATTTTTCCAACAAACATAACTGTTTAGTTCAGGTTTTGCTGCCAAATGCATTTAAAACAATCTTAGTGAAAAATGAAAACTTGATTTTGCAGAGATTT
The DNA here is from genome assembly GCF_000442215.2 of Lipotes vexillifer. Classification (NCBI taxonomy): domain Eukaryota; kingdom Metazoa; phylum Chordata; class Mammalia; order Artiodactyla; family Lipotidae; genus Lipotes; species Lipotes vexillifer. The sequence goes on from NW_006777228.1 coordinate 2,490,589, forward strand.
TTAGATTTCAAGAACAGAAATAAGGTATTATTGTTATAGTGGCATCATTATGATTTTTATTTATCTATATACTAAGTTTTCTCATAGGAATTATAATTGAAAGCTGAAGCATCATTTTCTCTAGGAAGCCTTCCCTATAACATCAGTGTATAGCCTGGGCTAATTTCACCTCCTCTGTGTTCTCATATCCTCCCTCTGAGGCAATTTTCACCTTCTGTCATAGAAGTCTCTTTATGTTTGTGTCTCTCCAGACTGTGTTCCTGAAGGGTCACAGTTTGGGGAGGGGATGAGTCATCACCATGTCAATCAGTTGATAGACGTTTCCTTGAGAACTATTCAGCAAGGGCAGACCATTAGCAACAATTTGCTTAACACAAATGTTATGTTTTTTCATTCATAATTTGTGATCTCACTAGAAACCAGAAACAATTCAGTGATCATTTCTCTTTGTATTTATGACTGCTGGCCTACAGTGCTTATTTTTCTACATCTGCTAATATAATAGAGCTCTGGAAAAGAGTAAAATAAATAACCACCAGATTAACAGCAATGCATGTATTCCATTTAAGCTCTTGTTATATGCTGCATTAAAAAGGGGAATTAGCTCAGTATGAGAGCAGGCCAATTCACAAAATGGCCAATTTACCAATTTTCCAAAAAAAGTAGAATATTAAAATATTCATTTTGGTTGCCACAATTTGTGTTAAATGTATATAATACTCAGAAAAATATATTGTGTAATCATTAATAAAATAAATTCAGAATATCATAAGGGAATATGTTAATTTCCATTTATTATTGTTAAATAATCTCTAAAGACAGTTTTTATAATCCTATTATGCTTTTTTTCTGTTATACCAAGGATTATTTTGCCAATTTCTCAAACAGCATATCAATCTTAATTTGTCTTTTACAATAACTAGTAGTCAAAATTTATTATGATATTCCTCTTGTCATTTTCTAATTTAACTTGCCTTTTTCATGTATTTTCAACATTTTTATCCTACTTAATTTTTGATTCTTTCATCATAAGGTTATATTTATGCATGATATATTACAGATTATAATGTAATACTTTCTAGATTTTCTCACTTCTTTTTTTCTGCTTTGATCATCTTACCTTTCATGCCAAAGCTTCTGCAGTTAGCTGCCAGGCACAATATATTCCAATTGCTCCTTGTTAAAAATCAACATTTTAGCATTTCATCTAACAAAGGGTTGTTTCAGCCACTTCTGCTTTTTTCAGATGTTTTTGAATATCATTTTCTTGGAATCTAAATGTAACCACTTATATTGTACTTTGCCAAATCCTCAAGTAGCGTATCTGCCTTAATTTTATACTTCTAGTGATGAGTAACCAAAACATGGCATTTCAATTTGATATGGTGATGATGGAGCCTTTTTGGTTCTATATTTTTACTTTCCTATATTTTCTCTCTCTGTTGAAATTCTCACTTTGTTCATGCATTGTTCTTCTGACCTTGGGGAACATCCTTAAGAGCATTATTTTGAACTGTTTATCAGGTAAATCACTTATCTTCATTTCATTAAGGTCTGTTTCTGGAGTCTTGTTTTTTTGTTTGGAAAATATTCCTCTGTTTCTTCCTTTTTCTTGACACTCTTTGTTGGTTTCTGGCATTAGATAAAACAGTCTCTTCCAATCTTCACAGAGTGGTCTCATGTAGAAGATGAACCTAATCATTCAACCAGACCCTAACTCTTGGTTGTGTCTCAACCCTTTGTGATTGTCCAAGATGCCTTCTTTGTTCTTAGTGGCTCCCAACAGTGGAGGGGCAGAGTCCCAAAGGGGAGGTCTCAGTCGGCATGTAGTTGCAGGCTGATTGGAAGCCAGATCCTCAGGCAGCAGCTTTTAAAGTATGCACGTAGACCTCTTTCAGGGAAAGACTGGGAGCTGGGTGTTTCTGTTGCTCCTTTTATGCTGACTCCTAGGGGTTTCCTATGTCACCATCTGGACCAGAATCTGTCTCTTCAGTTTTATATTTATAACAAATATATCCAATTTGGGGGGTGCCAATCTTACACAGAAATTTTGGTTACACACATTATGAAATATACATTCTCAAATATTAAATATATTTATAAGAAAACTAAACCACCTCATGATTTTTATTGTTCCACAAATGGAATATTCATACAAATGCTGCTAAGAAGCTTAAATAAAATCTTGTCAACAATAAATTGATAGATACTATTAAAAACCATTTTATGCCATAGGAATTAGTTTACATTTTCAAGCACTTAAAATATAGTTTTGGAAAATTGATAAATTTTGAACATTTAAAGAATTTACTATCTACAGATTTTTAGCTAATTGGCCTAGAATTCCTAGGAACATCTTTTATTCTTTTAGTATTTGATACCTCTCCCAATTCTACCATATATTTTAACCTAACACAGACCATGTCATGATAAGTCCTATAAAATTGTCATAGAATCATAATTAAGGATATCAAATGATATTAATTGAAATAAAAACACATCACTTCAACCACATTATAAATATTTGATAAATGTTAGTGATACAAAGATATGTGAATTAAGGCTCCTACTTTTGAAGAACTTATACTCAACTTCATTTCTATCCCAACTAATATGATTTGAAAGGTGTCTGACTTTAAGTGAAAATGTATACACATATGATCTAAAGCAGTAATTAAAAAGTCATTTTTACTTTTAGTATTATATGGATGGCCAATGAGTCAAAAGATACAACTGATATAGCACAGATTTTTTGGAAAATATCCAATTGGAGAAAGGGCAGAACAACCCTGCTAAGTGACGACTTAGTAGGTTCATTGGCTATTACTAATGGCTTAAATTAAAGATTCACATTTAGTCACAGAAGGAACAGAGAGTAACAGCCAAGAGACTTGGCGAGAGGTTGGGGAAGACATAAAGGAAGCAGATAAGATAATTAAGCCATCATTTCTTACAGAAACTTGTCTCAAACAGTTCAGATCCCAGGGCTCAAATGTAAGCAGAAGACATAGAAAGATCTGTGTGAGGATTTAAGTGCTTGCTAAAGACCAAGAATTTACAAGGTGGAAATTAAGCAAGTGCAGTTTTTCTCATTAAAAAAAGAAGGTAAAATTTACTAAGTTTTACTACACATTTCACTGAGCATCATATTAAAAACAACAAAAAGGCACTCCTTAATGTACCTATTAATATGCAAAAGAAAATATGTAATTTTGCAAAATTAAATTACCCAACATAATTTGAATTTTTAAAAAAATTGTAGATAACAGCAAATTAGGATATTTAGGTAGTAAAAAGAAAGTTTATACTCTGGAGGTATCAATGTCATATGGCTCATTAAATAGCTTTATATAGTATTCTCTTATAGAAATATATTTCTCAATTTTCTTCAGTCTTGCCTTGGCTAAATCCTAATAGTGCTTTGGAACTCAGCTTAAATCTTACCTTTTCAGCAAGATCTCCTCTAACCTCCCTGTCTAAATTAGTCCTGATGTCTCAGTTTTACAACAGATTTCCAAAGCCTGAATGAGATAAATGTATTTGAGGTTTGTGGGATCATGCAGGCACAGAATGGGTGCTAAAAGCATTTTGTTTGCAGTAGTAGTTTTGTTATCAGGATCAGCATTGTATCATATAAAGTACATGGCTTTGGTATCAGTAGTGTATTCAAATCTTGACTGCCATGGGTTAGCAATCTGCCACTTGAGCAGGTTTCCTGAAGTTTCTGAACATCAGTGTTCACATCTGTAAAGGAGTCAGGGAAATTATACCTAATTCTACAAGGCTTAAATTAAAGTGGAAGAAATAAATGTAGGTACTTAATAAATATTTATTCACACACACCCTTCTGCTAGCCATCTCTACCATTTGCTTAAATGGTTTCATTTGTGTAATTTGTTGCAGGAGAGTAAAAGTTAATATGCTTTTGGTATGCAACTTACCAAGAAGTGGAAATAAGAGTATACTTGAGCATGTTTTATGGTGTTCAATGTTTATAACACCTTAAATATTCAATCTCATTCCAAGTAAATTACCATCTGTTCCTCAGATTTCAGGTAGAGGGTATGAACTTTTAGAACAGGGTAACTCTGAGTGTAGTTTTAATTCTTTAGCATGAAAGTAAACTGCAGAAACAAGATTGGTCTTAATGGAAAAGAGAAGATAAAATGTTAATAAAACTGGATAGCTACATGTAAAAGAATGAAATTAGAACACTCCCTAATGCCATACACAAAAGTAAACTCAAAATGGATTAAAGACATAAATGAAAGGCCAGACACTATCAAACTCTTAGAGAAAAACATAGGCAGAACACTCTGTGACATAAATCACAGCAAGATCCTTTTTGACCCACCTCCTAGAGAAATGGAAATAAAAACAAAAATAAACAAATGGGACCTAATGAAACTTAAAAGCTTTTGCACAGCAAAGGAAACCATAAACAAGATGAAAAGATAACCCTCAGAATGGGAGAAAATATTTGCAAATGAAGCAACTGACAAAGGATTAATCTCCAAAATTTACAAGCAGCTCATGCAGCTCAATATCAAAGAAACAAACAACCCAATCCAAAAATGGCCAGAAGACCTAAACAGACATTTCTCCAAAGAAGATATACAGATTGCCAACAGACACATGAAAGAATGCTCAACATCACTAATCATCAGAGAAATGCAAATCAAAACTACAATGAGGTATCACCTCACACCAGTCGGAATGGCCATCATCAAAAAATCTACAAACAATAAATGCTGGAGAGGGTGTGGAGGAAAGGGAACCCTCTTGCACTGTTGGTGGGAATGTAAATTGATATAGCCACTATAGAGAACAGTATGGAGATGCCTTAAAAAACTACAAATAGAACTGCCATACGACCCAGCAATCCCACTACTGGGAATATACCCTGAGAAAACCATAATTCAAAAAGTCATGTACCACAATGTTCATTGCAGCACTCTTTACAATAGCCAGGACATGGAAGCAACCTAAGTGTCCATTGATGGATGAATGGATAAAGAAGATGTGGCACATATATACAATGGAATATTACTCAGCCATAAAAAGAAATGAAATTGAGTTATTTGTAGTGAGGTGGATGGACCTAGAGTCTGTCATACAGAGTGAAGTAAGTCAGAAAGAGAAAAACAAATACCGTATGCTAACACATATATATGGAATCTAAAAAAACAAGAATGGTCGTGAAGAACCTAGGGGCAAGAGGGGCATAAAGATGCAGACCTACTAGAGAATGGACTTGAGGACATGGGGAGGGGTAAGGGTAAGCTGTGACAAAGTGATAGTGGCATGGACATATATACACTACCAAATGTAAAATAGATAGCTAGTAGGAAGCACCTGCATAGCAAAGGGAGATCAGCTCTCAGCTCGGTGCTTTGTGAGGGATAGGGAGGGCAGGAGGGAGCGAGAGGCAAGAGGGAAGAGATATGGGAACATATGTATATGTATAACTGATTCACTTTTTTATAAAGCAGAAACTAACACACCATTGTGAAGCAATTATACTCCAATAAAGATGTTAAAAAAAATAAAATAAAATAAGAAGACAAAAAATTAATAAAATAACACAATATAATTGTAGAAAATAAATTCAAATATAAGACATTGAAAATATGTATTAAGGCTATAATGTACATGTGAAATAATACGTCAAAGTAATGCACTATTGCAACACTTTTTGTAAGACTACATTTAGAAAATGTAAAGTTTTGGTTCCAGACATTACTTTGATTAAAAGTGTAGCAGAAGGCAAACAAATTGATTTAGTTTTCTTGATCATGAATCATGAAGGTCAAGTAAAGTCTCTGCATTTTTAACAGATTCAAAAAAATCAGAGGTGGGGAGCAGTTAGTAAAATCCTGAAAGGGTAGATCAATGACAAAGCTATTTAGGAATATTCACTAATTTGAAGCTGAGACTGTAAATGTTAAGCAATAAACTTTACACAAATTGTCTTTCAAACAGTTAACTTTGATGTGCAGTAGCATAAATGATCAAGGTGATAAGTTAAATGAAGTATTGCATAATATATAGGTGGTATGCACCTTGAGTATTATATCAGACCTGAATGCCCTGTAACATCCACATCTGTTCTGGTAACTTTTAACTTAAATTTATATCTTTTTTTTTTTATCCCCGAGGGTAGTCAGGTTGGGCAGGGATGATTTAACAGACCTGTCACCTAAAGCAATTAGTGTATTGGCAGGGAAGGGGTTTTGGCTTAGTAATCGGATACAGGTAGAAGAGAAGTAATACCAAGGTCGATTCATTACAGTGACAATATATCCTTGCACAGCTCTTCTTTCCTTGCAACCCCTATTTAAAAAGAAAAAAAAGAAAAGAAAAACCTACACTGTTAGAAACCAAATGATAAGCAAAATCATATTTTGAAAAGAAAGTTGAGTTTGGAATGATGACCTGGTGTCAGATTGCTGGAGATTACTTTGTTGCTAATCTTTTCTTCCCCTCCTGTCTCAATGACCCTCCTAGTAAAAAAAGTAGGAAAGAATTATGTCCTAATATAAGTGAAGTGCACGGTTATCTTCAAGTTGGAACAGAAATGTTCTTTCGTTCATCATCCATTCATTCATTAAAGCATTAGCAAACCCTGAGGAATCTGCAGTTGAACAGGCCACCAACACACACAAACACACGTTTACATATTTTAAATAGTTGACCTTGCGAACTTTCTCTATTTGACTGGCATACATTTCTTTCAACATCAGAGTAATGAAAGAGAAAATGTCAATAATACTTATAGTCTGGATTTAAGTATATTGCAGCTTTATATTACAGTATGTCAGGTTGAAGTAGTGCTGGTATTATAGATGCAGTTAATAACAACATCAACAGTCAAGTTAGAGGAAGGAATATTTTCAGCCATGACTAGACTTTCTTTGGTGTTCACACGTACTATGTAGCAAAAGTAAATTAGTATAATATATTATTCTACAATATACAAAGCTGTGTAGAATGTTTCTTAGAAAATATATTATGTGCTTGATTGTTTATGTGACTGCTGCAGTCACTGGCCTCCAAATATATTTTAGGTAAGATTTCTGCAGTCTGGGAAAATTCCTGTTTCAAGTTGCTAACCTGGTACTTAGGCATCGGAAGA